>NC_084820.1:6006429-6190504 GCF_958449725.1 Rosa rugosa | reverse complement strand
TAGCCAAGAGAACCCAATTTCAAACAAGGAACAAAAAGAAAAGGGTATTTCTAAATTTACCCGGCAAATATCTAAATACACCCAACATATTTTTTACGCCCAGTATATGTATAAAAACTTTAACTACACCGAGCAAGTTTTTCCTATAATACCCTTTTCTTTGATTAAACCCAGCAATATTAGATCTCATTAATGCTCCTAGAAATTCATTACATTGCCTATCAGATACATTCGCTACCCGAAACTCATGCACGACAATAGAATGATAGTTGAAGAATAAGTTTCAAAACTAGCGCTAGAATCTCAATTGTCTGATAGTTTTCAGCCGCTTGATGTGAATGTAGCTTGGTTCAGGCTTCTATATGGCACTCTATCAAAATCTGGGGAGAAACTGTTACTAAACTAAGAGAGATGAATATTAAACAATCAATTAAAGCATTTTTCATAAAGCATATATAAAATTTGCCAACCTCTTTTACATGATCGATTATTTCTAAGGAGATAATATTTAATAGTGGTAATAACTGGCTTTTTACAAAGAAAATTCGTAGTTGTAGACTGTATAAAGTATTACTACATTTCATTCTAAAAAAAAAAAAGTATTACTACATTTTTGCATAGCCAAGAGAACCCAATTTCAAACAAGGAACAAAAAGAAAAGGGTCTTTCTAAATTTACGGGTAAATCTAAATACACCCAACATATTTTTTACGCCCGGTATATGTACAAAAACTTTAACTACACCGAGCAAGTTTTTCCTATAATACCCTTTTTTTTATTAAACCCAGCAATATTAGATCTCATTAATGCTACTAGAAATTCATTACATTGCCTATCAGATACATTCGCTACCCGAAACTCATGCACGACAATAGAATGATAGTTGAAGAATAAGTTTCAAAACTAGCGCTAGAATCTCAATTGTCTGATAGTTTTCAGCCGCTTGATGTGAATGTAGCTTGGTTCAGGCTTCTATATGGCAGTCTATCAAAATCTGGGGAGAAACTGTTACTAAACTAAGAGAGATGAATATTAAACAATCAATTAAAGCATTTTTCATAAAGCATATATAAACTTAACTAGTTATCTTTGGCACACATAAAAATGCGAGAGACATTGGAGATGTAGGGATCAGTTTCTGCCTATAAGGGGTTTATCATAGCGTGCTTTGTTGGCTATTCTCTCTGGGCAGAAACTCCATGAAACATCAGTACAAGAAACTAGCTAGCATTAAAAAAGGCCAATGAAAGAGGGACGAGAGAGGATATTTCACCAAAGAGATAATCAATACTGGTATCCATGCTTTGTTTTTTTTAAACATATCCATGCTTTGTTTGCTGGGTTTAATTAAAGAAAAGGGCATTATAGGACAACTTGTTAGGTGTAATTAGAGATTTTATAAATTTTGTTGGGTTTAAAAAATTACTGGATATATTTAGATATTCGCTGAGTACATTTAGAAAAACCCAAAGAAAATCACCGACAACTTTTCTTGAGAGATACGAATCTTTGGTGAGGGTGAGAGACAATAACATGAAAATAAGAATTAAATACTTGTCAGAAAAAACGTGGAAATTCGAGCAAGTTTGTGAGATATTGACTTTGACCCTTGAATCCAACGACACGTCGTCCCACTCCACACGTTTAACCGTTTACTCCTCCTTTCACCTGGTAATTTTGCGTGGTAAATCAAAAGAGAGAATTGCAACTGGGATTCAATGATTCATGGATTCCTTCCCCAGATAGTCAAACCAGAAATAAAAGACCTCCACTTTCACACATGGCGGAGCCACCAACCGAACACCACATCAAGCGCTTCAAGTTCATTTGGCGAGTCCTCATGATCTCCAATCTCGCTCTCGGAGGTTAGCCTCTCTCTTTAATTCAATTCTGGGTTCTGGGTTTTTGTAAAATCACTAGGGTTTTGATTAAAGTTTGAATCTTTGAGCAATGTTGGGTAGGGCGTTTTGGTTGTTTAAGCACAAGCTTCAATTTTGTGATGTGGGATGTGTTTCTTTCAGTACTATTCACTTTGTGTTTGATCAATTTACCCAGAGCTGAGATTTAACTGTTACTGTAAGCTATGCATGTTTGATGGGTAGGTTTGTTTTCATTGGTGTGTAATGTTATTGTTAGAAAGATCTGAACTTTACATTTATATCCAATGGAAGAGTGGTGGGAGCT
This sequence comes from Rosa rugosa, assembly GCF_958449725.1. NCBI lineage: Eukaryota > Viridiplantae > Streptophyta > Magnoliopsida > Rosales > Rosaceae > Rosa > Rosa rugosa. Next base: position 6,188,320 of record NC_084820.1, on the reverse strand, counting down.
ATAAGATAGAATAGTGTATTCTAGCACATATACAAACCATGGATGTGTAAAATTAAACCAAAAGCTAGAATATCCAAGCTGGAGTAACTTGACATTGAATGTGAAATCCTTAATCAGAGAATCTGTGCTGAACAATGACTTGAAAAGTTTTCGTTATAGGCTAAGAACTATTATTCTGCCCGGTGATGGCGGTAGTATCGACACTCCAATTAGTATTCAAATATTATCTCATACCAGTGATGTGGAATTTCATTTCATGTTATTTGGCATCTAGGCAGTTGTTGTTCCATGTTTCCGGTGCCCAGCTGCCTGGCATGCTTCACTGTCCTGTGATTTGACAGCAGCATACATCTATTTTGATTCTTTGGGTTTTTTCTCAACTGAATCTAATCATCTTAGCTTTTTCCCTAGCTGTTAAAAGGGGGATGGGAAAAGGGGATTGTTAAAGCATTTTTATGGATTGACATCGCTTCAATTGCATGAAACAAGAGGTTCTTGTTATTGTTACGAAGATAGTCATCTTGGTATGGAAAATCTTTTGTATCCTTCTTTTTCGCATGTCTTGTGAGTTTGTCTGTCATTTGAGCTATATGGCTGGGTGGACTGGCTCCCCTGGTTCATCCACCCTTAGGAATGATCAGTCCCCTCCCCACCTTGATAATCAGGGGGTTATTAAATACTATCCCCATTCTGGACCATAGCCACTTTCCAAGTTTCCATCCCTCTTTACCTTGATGATTTGAGACTGCAAACTGGTTAATTATCAGATGGTTAATCTGGATTCCATCAATAGTCCCATCCCTTTTCCTTGGTTTTCTCCCCTCTTTTCCTCAAAATTGGTCATTTCTTAGCCTAGCAACATTTGGGCAAATGAGTTCGTATTGATGAAGATGTTATCATTATGATTGATGTCTGTAGTACATGATATTGTCACAATATGACTAACAACAGTTGTAGTCGAATTCGTAACTTAACCTCAGTTTTTTTGTTCCTTATGGAGTTAATATGATAATAGGACTCGAACTTCATTGACAGGAAAGACAAAGGATTTTACTGACTTGCACCTGACCTCTTGCAGGTTACATGTTTATTGGGGCTAAGAAGAGAGACATAGCAACCGTGAATAAGAAGAAAGCTAAGGAAATAAGCATTAAAAAGCACAAAGCTGTAGTTGAAGAAGTGCCCTCTTCTCCTCCAGCTCCTCCTCCCACAACTACTACAACTTCTGAGACATGGGATTTGTGAAGGTGCAGCTGCCTATCCCTGAAGATCAGCAACACAAACTTTTCAAGTGGATGCTGGATAGTAAAAGAAAGTTAAATATCAAGGATCTTGAAGAGAAGAAACGAAATGATGGAAGAAAAGATCAAGCTTTAATCATTTTTCCTGTGCAAAACCCATACCAAGCTTTTAATTGGTGCTACTCTTTACTGACAGAATTCTCTACAGAGAGATGTTGTTTCGAAGTATAAACCACAGAACTTAGGTTTTCTTATCTGGGAAATTGATATTGAAGTAGGTTAATTTTCAGTGACTTTGAATTCTTGTTAGTTTCGACTTCAGTATATATTTGCAGTAGATTCACATGTGGATTAAAGCCTTGTTGAGGAAATCTGTTACGAAATATTATATATATATATAATTTTTTTTTTTTCCAATGATTGCATAGCATGGAATGAGGAATTTGATGAAATATACAAAAGTGAGTTGCAAATTCAGATTTTGTCATCAGCTCCCTTCTGCCCATATTCAAACTATATTACTGTCACAGAAATCTATGTAATGTGATCAGCATCGTCAAACTCGTTCAGTTATTACGCAAATGAACAATAACTCATCTTAAATCACATGCCAGTTGTTAGTTGGGACAACAATTATGCAGACAGTAAGAGCCAGACGGAAATGAACTTTTTGTCATTTTGCCTATTGAGCACTTTGAGTTTGAGAATTTAATAGAAGACCCTACCACTGTAGTCGTCGGACTCCCTCCTCTAACTACATCCACAATTTCTATCCAATCCCCATATCCCTCGCGAAGACTTGAACCATTCATCCAAAATTAGAAGTTTGCAGACTGACCCTGCTGGTTTCAAACGGTCAACTTCCATTGCAAATTTTGCCTACAATGCCAGGAACCATCTTGGTTTCAGGTACCAACGGCTATAGTCTTCAATTACATTTCAAACATGGGTTTGGCATTATAACTAATGTGTAATTAATATAACTTACCATTTCATATGATTATTGAATCTTTTCAGTTCTTGAATTCATGGACCTTCCATTTTCATCATCATCTTCTTCAATATCGATAAAGGGTGAACAACTGTTTCCTCTGAAGTCAGTTTTCTTTTTAATATCCGTCTCAAAAAACCAATAATGTAACAAAGGGTTCCTGTATTCACATGCAGTATCTTTGGGGCCAAGATCAGAGTACCAAATTTGGGAGAGTAGAGACTTGTCCTTGTAATGATCACCGTCCCTCATCTTGATCTTAAATGCTAATATTCTTGACTTGGTATCTAATCCAGTTTGTGTTCATGCTCAGCCCATTGACGACTCTTCGGGACAACATGCTTGTTATTCTTCAAGATTCTGAAGGGAATCAGATATCAGAAACAGGTTTGTCGAAACATTTCCTATAAATATGAATTATTACAAACTCTAAACTGTAGCAGATGGGTACGTGATCATATCTAGGACTTACAGGTATTGAGACCAGGTCCATAGTTGAAAAGGGTCTTTGGGATGACTTCTTCCCCCTCAAAGGCGGTGGGTTTCTGCATATGAAATTGCAGTTTTTACTCAATGAAGAAGAGCGCAATCAAATCCGTGTGATGGTACTCTTTTGTGATTCTGTTCTTATTTTTCAATGACTAATTTCAGTTTGTACTCAAGTTAGTGTAAATTGGCTTGCAGCGAGAATCTGCTGTGAAAAAGAAGCATGGGGAGTTCATTCATAGCAGTCCTATTAGTGTGCAAAGTACTCCTGGTGACCGGATCAATGTTGCATCATCTTTGAGTCTTCGCAATGTGATATCAGGTTTGAGTTTGTTATCCTGGCAAGAAAATATAGAAACTTTAAGTAGAAAATGTAACAGGGGAGCAACAGTTAGCAGAGAGAATTAGTATTTAGCCGTCAATGTGGATTACCATTAGTGAAATGACTTTTTCTAGATATTCTGATGGCTCCATTTCCTGAAATTGAAGCCATAAGCATTGCAAAGATAGGTAGTCAAGTTTGTCTGGATGATTACTTGGTCTTAAATGGTAGTGTTGAAAATGAAAATTGAAATGTACTGTTAGTGAGTTCGTTAACGATCATTGAACCTGTTTTAGAGTGATGCAGATAGGAATGAAGAGACTTCTTCATCAGACATCACTGTGCAGCAAAGTGTTAATTTGTCTCCAACTGAATTGAGTCGCAGGGAGTTGGTTGATAACATCGCTGCCCAACCATTTCATGCTAAGATTCCTGCCAAAGCCATTTGTGCTGATGAACCTGCAAGGTTATTAAGAGGCTCACAACCAGTTGTTGATAACCTTCCTAAGCTTCAGGAAGAAAAGCATTACAAACTCGAAAAGCAGCAGAGCCCGCTGAAGAAAACTCCTAGCGTAAAGAACATGATAAGTGCCTTTGAAACTGGTTTAGCGGAGGTATGTCTATTTATATGCTAAGCAAGTGATTAACTTGTTTCTCATAGTAATAATGCGTAATGTTTGCTTGAACAACAGGATGAGAAGCCTCCCATCAAACCAGCACCAATGAAAGTTCAATCAAACAAAACTATAACAGGCAATCTTCCAAAAAACCAGGACTTAAAAGAAGACAAGAAAGTCAGTACAGAAACTTCAGAGTGGATATCAAAACGAGCAGTGAATCCTTTACCTCCAGAACAGTTGCAACATGACACGACATGTGGTGAAAGCGGTGAAGAAAATATTTCACTTGGAGCTTTAGGTGGGACTAAATCATCACATGACACAGGTATAAAGAGTCGATTCTAACCATTAAATCACGAAGTTTACATAAAGGAGGATAAGCTTCTCACAGATTTCAGTACAACATCTTCTGAAACAGTTAAAATTTCAGAGAGGGTACTTGATGATCATAGACACCAACCTAGTAAGATGCTCTATGGAAAGAGAGATTCTGGTGGCAGTCCAGTTATAGAGGAGACTCATCAGCTAGAAATCTCTTCCAGAAATTCTCAAAAGTCCGACATTCAAGGACTTGCAGCCCAAATATGTACTTCAATAGCAAACTGCGAAGATAGGCACAATCCCTTTCAAAGCTCTAGTGGATGGATATTCCCAGATGATGCAATACAATTTTGTATAACAACTAGTGGTAAAAAGGTGATGGATTTTCTGGGAAGTTGCAGTATGATGAAGCCAAGTATCCATCAAGATAGAAAGAGTTTGTCTTCCTCAAAAAATGCAGAAGACCAGCAGGTATCTGAATTTCCTTAAGTACCCTATGATTACTTGTTACATTGTTGAACCATTTTTTGATAAATATTTTGATTCATCTAGATTCAAATTAAAACATGAGAATGATTTTCTAATTCTATTTGAAATTAATAACGTGACTTCTTTTAAATGAAAGTCATGAAGTGGAACAGGTGTTATGACAGTCTATTCTAATCATTGCGTAGGATAACGTGGATAGCGGTAATAGTAATGAAGTGAACAGAAATGAGAAGAATCACAGACCAAAAGAACTACATAAGGTTCAGAAATCAGAAGAAACAGAGACTTCTGGGGTGGCAGTTGGACAGGTTATATTTCTCTCACAAATACCAAAGAGACCACTTCGTTATAGTTCTTTAATGAAGAGTGTCTAGTTCTTACATGACTTCCTACTGCATAAATTTACTAAAAAACTAGGTTGATAATATATTTATTTATACTCTTATAAGAGTTCAGATTAAGAGGATTAGCGTACAAAGAATAAGAGTGCAAACTATTCATTATGAAAATAGTGCTGATACCTCAATTATTTTATCTCTCAGGCAATAAAAGTTGCAATTATGATTGGATTTGGAACACTTGTTCTTCTCACTAGACAAAGGAAAAATATGTAAGCATTAGAAGATCAGCATGATGAGTATTTATTCTCCTTTCTCTGCCAATTCTATAATTGTTTGAATGGCTGTTTTACGTTGCAGGTGAAATTAGCTTGTGGATACTTGTTGGTTATCATCCAAATTCGGGTCAGAAGAGTTGGAACCACCATTTGTTGATGAGTCATATTAATTATCAATATGTTTTTTCTATTCCTTTTTTGAGTTCCATTTTGAGATGAATGATTCCTTTATACCCAATACGAGCAATCGTACGTACTTATCATTTACTTTTCAATTCATTCTTTCATAATGTACTAATCTCATAATCCATAATCAACCCGAAGTGTATCAATCAGTCATGTGAAGCAGAAATAAAGGGTTAATTACCAAAATCTCTAGTCGAATATTTTAGAGTAGAACTTATGATGCTGATACGCTTTCCACTACCTCTTTTGCGGACAATTTCGAACCTGCAGGTGATCCACGAATGTTGATGCCCAGTTGACGAGCTCTTAGGTAGTTTTTGCAAGACAAAAATTCAAGTAAATTTGGAATTTGTTTAAGAATAATAGAATTGAGAGAGATTGATGAGAGAATTGTGTATTTCATTATTAAGAATAGGAGCCCTATATATAGGGATTACAAAGTATATGTTCTAATGTTACAAGGAAAACTATTCCGAATAGGACTATGAATTTTAGAACATTCTCTCCTATTACAACCATGAAACTAATCCTAGTTTGATTAGGCACACAAAGTCGATTTTCCTTCAACACTCCCCATTGTGCCGCTCAAACTTAGTGGTGATGCTTCATCCGTTGCCTCGTTAAAAACCTTGCTCGAGTGAAAAACCTTGTGGGATAAAAACAAGCTCGAGGAGGAGAAAAAGAGTACAACACGTCCTTCACTCTTCGAGATTGAACATGTAGACATCATGACTCCCCCTGATGTCGATATCTTCCCCTGATTGCTACAATCATGGGAGTTCGGATAACTTTCTCAATCTGATGCTCTTCACATGTTTCTCGGAGGTGGATTTAGGTAACGACTTAGTGAATAAGTCCGCTACATTATCCTCTTATTGGATTTGATTCACTTCAATCTTTAGAAGTGACTGTTGTTGCTGATTATAAAAGAACTTAGGCGATATATGCTTGGTGTTGTCGCCTTTGATGAAACCTAACTTCATTTGCTCAATACAAGCTGCATTATCCTCATAAATGCATGTAGGTTCATCTGTGGTAGACTTCAATCCACAACTTCCTCGAATATGTCTAATTATAGACCTTAGCCATATGCATTCACGCACGGCTTCATGTAGAGCAATAATCTCTGCATGATTTGAGGAAGTAGCAACAAGGGTCTGCTTTGTAGACCTCCAAGATATCGCAGTGCTTCCCATGGTAAAGACATAACCCGTTTGGGAGCGACCTTTGTGAGGGTCAGAGAGATACCCTGCCAATGTTCTAAAACGCGGCCGCCCAGCCCGCCTAGGCGCTGGGCAGCGCCTCTCCGCCTCGAGGAATGGCAAATCGGAGCTTCTGGGCGGGTGTGATTTAGGCGGGCGCCTAGGCGGGTTGGGCGGCTGGGCGGTGAGCCGAGCGTTTTTATTTATTTTTTTTTTTTTTTTTATAATTCGCGAGATATCGACCTAAAGATATCTCATAGGGTCAGTTCGTCCAAAGGCCAAAACGCCGCAAAAAATAGGGTTAGTTCGACCCAAAGGCCAAAAATCCAAAACGCAGCAAATCTAGCTCAGTCTCCTCCGTGCTCGATCTCTTCTCCGTCGCTGGTGAGCCTCTCCTCCGTGCTGTCGCTCTCTCTCTCTTTGTCGCTCTCTCTTTCTCTCTGCGCGCGGCTCACTCTGGAACCAGATTGGATCATCGGAAGTTCGGAACCGTCAGCTTCTTCGTCGCTCTCTCTTTTCTCTGCGGCTCTGCGCGCGGCTGAGCTCTGAAACCAGATCGGAATCTTCTTCGCCCCTCCGCTCCAGTATCGACTCTTCCTCCACCATCTCAACCGGCAGCTTCTTCGCCCCTCCGCTCCACAGCTCCTCCATTTTCCAGCTTCTCCACGGTAAGTTCTGAGAAATTGATCATCTTTTTGTATGGGGATTGATAATCTTTGTTCTTGTTGAGTTGTTGGCTTGTTACTGGAAAATGGAAATTCTGAAATTGATAATATTATTGTTCTCGTTGCTGGAATTGATAATCTTGTTGTTGAGTTAAGTTGTTGCTGGAAGTGGAAAGTGAATAAGTGATAATCATCTTGTTGAGACGTTGAGTTGCTGGCTGGTTGCTGGAAATTCCGAAATTGATAATGTTATTGTTCTTGTTGTTGGAGCCTGGAATTGATAATGTTCTTGACTTCTTGTTGAGTTAAGTTGTTGCGAAAGTGATAATCTTCTTCTTGTTGCTGCCTTGCTGGGAAAGTGGAAATTGATAATGCATTTGTTTTCGAAATTGATAATCTGGATGTTTCTGTTGTGGCCTTGTAGGCAGTAGGCTTGTTGTTTTGGAAATTCATAATCTCAATGTTTCTGTTGTATCATTGAGTTAAATTATAATGACTTAAATAGTTAAATTAGACAATTAGTTAATGGCTTAATGCATATAAATATATAATGAATTAATGAGTTAAATTAGTTAATGCATGTACAATTATACATTCTTCCACAGTGCCACTATTGTTAAATCATTGTTTGTTTATTAATAGGGCTTCCTTGATGGCAGCTTCCGGAGGATCTAATGCTACTAATGCTACTAATGAAGCGGATAGATCATTGAGGCGTGGGTCAAACGATGTTGCAATTTTATCACTTTAGTCTTTAATCTTTATGGATGTTTATTTAGGACTCTCTTAAAATTTGAACATTCTAGGTGCAATTTTATCACTTTAGTCTTTAATTTTTATGTATGCTTATTTAGGACTCTCTTAAAATTTGAATATTCTAGATTTTTAGGTGCAATTTTATTACTCTTTGAGTCTTTATAAATTTATATATTTTTAATTACATAAATAAAAGCTATAAAAATTAAAAAATACAAAACCGCCTAGGCACCCGCCTAGCCGCCTGGGCGCTCCTCCCCAGCCCACCGCCCGACTAGCGCCTAGCGATTTTTCGAACCTTGTACCCTGCATTAGAAAAACCCATCAAAACCTCATTGTCGTTTTGATGGAGGGAAGTAGGGGGACGCCAGCCACCATGGACGGTGACGGCAACATGGCCGGCGGCAAGATTTTGGACGGTGGCATTTTGCCTCTTGAGGTCCGATCCCAAATTTCTGTCATTCCTTTTCTCTCTGTAGGGATAGAATAGGTCCATATCAATCGTACCTCTTAGGTATCGAAAGATTGCCTTTACGCCAATCCAATCGCGGCGTGTTGGCGCAAAGCTATGTCGAGCTAACAAGTTCACTGCGAATGAGATGTCCGGTCTTGTGCATTGAGCTAAGTACAATAATGCACATATTGCACTTAAATAGAGCACTTCGGCCTCTAATGATTCTTCGTCCTCATCATTTGGACGAAACGGATCTTTTCCGGGCTCAAGACTACGGCCAATCATGGGAGTACTCACATGCTTTGATTTATCTTCATTAAAGCATCTTAGAATTTTCTGAGTATATGCAGAGTGATGGATCAAAATCCCATCACTACGGTGCTCGAGTTCTAAACCGTGTTTTCCCAAGATCTTTCATCTCAAATTCGGATTTCAAATATTTAGCAGTTTCCTTTAACTCATCTAGAGTTCCAATTAGGTTCATGTCATCGACATAAACTGCTACGATTGCAAATCCGGAACTTGTTCTTTTAATGAACACGCATGGGCATATTTCATTATTAATATATCCCTTCCCAATCAAGTAGTCACTTAGACGGTTATACCACATCCGTCCGGATTGTTTTAATCCATATAGTGAGCGTTTTAATCTTATTGAAAACGCGCTCCGTGGTTTAGAGCCACTTGATTTGGGTAATTGAATTCCATCTGGAACCTTCATATATATCTTTGAATCTAGATCCCCATAGAGATATGCTGTAACCACATCCATAAGCTGCATGTCAAGTTTTTCGAAAACTACCAAACTGACAAGGTAGCGGAACATTATAACGTCCATTACTGGAGAATATGTCTCCTCGTAGTCGATTCCAGGGCGTTGTGAGAAACATTGCGCCACGAGGCGGGCTTTATATCTAACCACCTCATTTTTCTCATTATGCTTTCTAACAAAGACCCATTTATGGCCAACAGGTTTTACATCTGGGGGTGTCTGCGTTATAGACCCAAACACCTGTCTCTTTGCTAGTGAATCTAATTCAGCCTGGATCGCATCTTTCCATTTAGGCCAATCCGCTCTTCGTTGACATTCTTTGACAGAGCGAAGTTCGATATCATCATATTCTATAATTCCTTTTGCAATATGATATGCAAATGCATCATCAATAGCCATAGAATTTCTATCCATCGTCTCATGTACACTAGTGTAATTCATGGAGATCTCTCTATTCTCTGGAATTAGTTCTGACATTGGAGCGTCCCCCAATGATGTCTCTTGGACATAATTACCATAATCCGGAATATTCTCATGAGATGGATTATTCACATCGATGATTAATGAATTATTTTGTGCCAAACTCGCTTTCTTTCTTGGGCGAGAATCCATCGAACCTATGGGCCTCCCGCGCTTCCTGGCAGGAGTCGTGGGCTTAACCACAACGTCACCATCACTGTGAGAGGGACGTTGGCGCCATGCTCAGGTACTCTTAAGATGGCATCATGTCCTCTAATTTTAGGGACATCAATCCTTGCATGCACGTTTGCAGCAGGTATGTGTGATCTCGTCACTTTAACGATATTAGAAAACGCATCAGACATCGATTCTGCTACGTTCTGAAGATCGAGAACTCTCCGCACTTCAATTTCAGACTGTGCGGTTCGGGGATCAAGATGAGACAGAGTGGGGACAGACCATGACAATTCCTGTCGTTCCTGTTGAACATTTGTGTTCTTATCTTCCCCTAACGACGGGAAGACTGTCTCATCGAAGTGACAATCAGCAAATCTAGCGGTAAAGAGATCGCCTATCAAGAGTTCTATGTAGCGGATAATTGTTAGAGAATCATATCCAACATAAATGCCTAATCGTCGTTGAGGACCCATTTTGGTGCGCTGTGGAGGCGCAATTGGCACATAAACTACACACCCAAATATGCGTAAATGTGAGACATCAGGCTCATACCCAGTCACCATCTGGGACGCAGAGAAGGGTTGAGTGGTCGTGGGCCTCAGACGAATAAGCACAGCTGCATGCAATATTGCATAGCCCCAAGCAAAAATAGGGAGATTGGTGCGCATAACCAATGCTCTAGCGACCATTTGTAGGCGTTTAATGACGGCTTCTGCGAGATCATTTTGGGTGTGAACAAGAGGAACATGATGTTCAACATCAATCCCAATGGACATGCAATAGTCATCAAAAGTTTTTGATGTAAACTCCCCAGCGTTGTCTAATTTGATAGACTTAATAGGATGATCAGGGTGGTGAGCCCTTAATAATTTGTGCTAGGAGTTTAGCAAATGCAGAGTTCCTTGTGGACAAAAGCATGACATGTGACCAGTGTGTCGATGCATCAACCAACAACATAAAATATCTAAATGGTCCGCATGGTGGTTGAATAGGTCCACAAATATCACCTTGGATTCTTTGCAAGAATGGTATATTTTCTTTAGTGTCATTTGCATAGGATGGTCTCGATCCTTATTTTGCTAAAGAGCAGGCTTTGCAAAACGAATGATGGGCTTGAGAAATAACCAATGAGGATTTTGGTTGAGCCACGAAGTCACAATGGACTTTAGAAGTAAAATTTGGAGACAAAAGAGCATTGGTGGCATCAAAGCCACCCTTGGGCCGCAGGGGGACGGCGGCGTCGGCCAGTGAAGGCCGGTTTTGGGGGTGAACGGCGCCGTGAGGCGCAGGGGCTCTTTCGGAGTCCAAAATCCGATTTTTACTTCTTTTCGTTCTGAAAAATGGATGTCCGTGCGAAGTCTTTAATATACGGATCATCATATCACGACCTGGATGTCCCAAACGGTCATGCCAAAGCCTATATGTGTCAGAATCCCATAAATCATCTCTCATAACACGATTGGATTCAATTATTCGAATAGTGGTTGCATACAACCCACTAGATCGACACATAAGTTTCTCTAAGACTCTTTTATGTCCATAGTCATTAGAGGTGATGCAAATGAACTCTTGTCCACTCTCACAAAGTGTTTCCACATGAAAACCATTGTCTCTTATATCTTTGAAGCTCAAAATGGTTCTTCCTACCCTAGGAGCATAAAGAGCTTCGGTGACATTTAAAGTTGTGCCATTTGGCAACATAGACTAGCAAAGAAGAGTTGAGGAGGTGTTAGAGAACTGGCAGAAGGCGAAGATGTGGAGAGTTTGGATTGATAAGGAAACTCGGTTTCAAAGAAGATGACATCTCGTGAGACTAACATTTTCTTATCTTTCAGGCTATAGACTTTATATCCCTTTTGACCATGAGGGTAACCAAGGAAGATACACTCAGTAGAGCGTGGATCAAACTTGCTAGGCCGGAGTGGATGAGTAGACACAAAGCAACGACAACCAAAAACACGCAAATGAGAGTAGTTTGGTGATTTGTGAAATAACGTTTCAAAAGGTGTTTTACCTTGCAAAAGTGGTGTCGGTGTCCTATTTATTAGATAGGCAGCAGTGAGTATGGCATCCCCCCAAAATGGTTTAGGCAAGTTTGATTGAAAGAGAAGTGCACGAGCAACGTTCAACAAGTGCCTGTGTTTGCGCTCAGCGACGCCATTCTGTTGGGGCGTGTTGATGCAACTGGTCTGATGTAAAATACCCTTGGAAGAGTAAAATTGTGTACATTTAAATTCTGGACCATTGTCACTCCTAACCATTTTTACTCTTTTGCCAAATTGATTCTCAACTAAGTTGACAAAGTAAATGAGTAGGGCTCGTGTTTCTGACTTGTGATGCATGAGATAAACCCAAGTGCTTCTAGAGTGATCATCAACTATGGTTAAGAAATATTGTGCCCCATAAAGAGATGGGACGTGGTAGCCACCCCATATGTCCACATGAATCAAATCAAAACAAGAATTACTAGAAGAAACACTCAATGGAAAAGGTCTTCTAGTTTGTTTAGCTAAAGGGCAAATGGAACAATGACTTGCATTGCAAGATTTATTTTGCAAAAAGGGAAATAATAAAGACACTTTGCTAGATGGATGTCCGAGCCTTTGATGTCATAGGTCATGTGTTTTGGTGTTCACCACATTGCACGTTCCTTTCTTTGGCAGATTGAGACAGTAGAGTCCCTCACTTTCAGTTCCCGTCTCAATCATCCTCCCCGATTGAAGGTCCTGTATGAAACAAACTTGTTTAAGAAATATGGTGATATAAAAGGAATAAAATGCAAGTTTGCTGATGGAGATGAGATTTAGGTAAAACAATGGGACACATAGAACATTGTGAAGGACAAAGTGTGAAGAAAATGACACTATCCCAATGTGAGAAACGTGTAATGTGGTACCATCGGGCAACTTCACTGTGTGATTGTGCACAGGTTGAAAAGATGTGAGGAAAGCCGAATTACAAACTATGTGGTCACTAGCCCCACTGTCTAGGATCCATGTTACATCTTTATTATCTTGTGAGAGGGCAAATGCTTTACCCGAGAGCTCCTCATAGTTAGGAATGTTACCAACAAGATTGGCTGAAGGCTGTTTGGTCGAATTCAACTTCTCTAGTAGCTGGTGGCCATCATTGGAATTCTCCCATGGTTCTGAGGTCTTGGAAGAGCTCTGGTCTTTCTTGTGTTCAATGATTTATCTGTTGTTCTTCGTCACCAGCCATGAGGTATTTTGTTTGTGTAGATTTCTAGGTTCTCAAGAGCGATCGCTCTGATACCATAAAGAGATTTGATAGTGTGAATAATATGTGATATCTTTTGTTCATTCAGAATGGTTTACAACGTTTTATACAACAAGGATGCTAATTCTATTCATAATTATAAGACTAACTATAGTAACACAAATCTCTTAATTAACTTGTGATGATACAGAAGATCCCAATAACGAAGACTCCAAATCATATGGGATTCCTTTCCTCAATAGAATCTGACCTTAAGTCAATTGCTACTTCACTCGAATGCTGGTTGAACATATCGTCTCAAGCTAGCTTATCTATGAGACAATATATAAAGTACTGTAGACACTGACCATTAACGTACACCCACCCAAAGATCGAACTTGTTAACTTGCTGGCACTAATTACTCCTGCAAATTTAATTAACATACATGGAGATCGATCGAGTCAGGAGAAAACTGATATATATATATATATATATAGAACTTTGCTCAGGAACGGAGTTCCGTTCCTAAGCTTATGGAACGGATTTCCAGTTTTTTTTCCCACTTTTCGATCACATATTTACATCTTAACCGTTCAGTTTTTAGGTCCTAATGTATAGATCACTTCTGCAAATTTTCAGCCAAATTGATGATCGTTAAGGTATCCAAAACTGCAATTTACACAAACGAACCGAATCTGTTGAACCGGAACCATTCGTGTTTATTGTTGTGAATTGCAGTTTTGAATGCCTTAACGATCATCATTTTGGCTAAAATTTTGCAGAGATGATCTATACATTAAGATCTCAAAACTAAACGGTTAAGATGTGAATGTGTGATCGAAAAATGGGAAAAAACTGGAAATCCGTACCTAAGAAAAGGTACGGACGTCCATAGCGGAGACGGACTCTGTGTGTGTGTATATTTAGAGACTTCATATACAACTACAAATGAGAATCTCACAACGAACTAAAAAACTGCACAGTATAACTCTGAATGCATGGATCACAGTTGGTTTTATGGCACCAGATCCCTTTGCCTTTATTCCATGTGGAATTTGTTGCTTCTTACAAAAGTAGACAAATTAGTCTCATCGCACTTAGTTATTGATCCGTTTAATTGGAACAGTATCAGCTCTCTCTCTCTCTCTCTCTCTCTCTATCTGAACCCTCTTTCCAAGTTTGCTGACGACGACCTCCTTGACGTTGTCCAAACGCCAACTTGGATGTCCACTGGTTTCGTTGGGTCCTCTGTGTCTTTCTCCTTCCCTTTTCTGTATCTCAGGCTTGCTTGACGTACATGCAAGAATGTAAAATGTGTCGACACTGTGAATGAACTATGAAGTCCAGCTCGATATCTCCTTTTTTTCAAGAATCAAATTCAATCAGATGTTTATAACTATGGTGACCAGGATTAGTGCTATGATAATGATTCGATGGCCTTTTTATAGTAGTGCTATGACTGCAATCCAATCAAATATATTCAATCTGCAATCTTCTTTTCCACAAGTGGTCGTCTTACTCTTTCTTTCTTAAAAGCGACACAAACAGAGTCATATGGTTCCATCATGCTTTGGGAGAGAGAGCACAAAGCTACACTCTTTCTATAATTACCCCTTAAATAAGGTGATTCTATGATTCTATCGTACGAATTGCTCACAAACACAACTTGTAGAGAAACCTTATTGAAGAAGGAGCTTCAATATATAGTATACGACCCCTAATCCTGTGCTTATATTTCACTCCATGAATGTATGCCTAGCCTTCATCAATATGGTCTGGCCTTCAGCTACGTTGCTTTTAACCTTCTTTATAATTTTGATTCTCTTTGCATGGTTGGCCAGAGAAATAAGTTGTTTTCAACGTACCATGCATGGCTTTGATTATTGAATATGATGAATCTAAATTTGTAGAACTAATCAAACAATTAGTGCCACTAAAGATTCAAAACCGCACTCAAAAACCAGGTTTGCATCCTTGTCAAATACGTACTCGATCATTTACCCGTCCTCTAGAGTGGACGTACGAGAAAGCAGAAAAAACCCTTTTTCTGGGTCGAAACAATACCATCCTCTTGTAAAAACAATAATAATTAAGAGCATTAAAATTAATCCTCACTTCATTTGACCCGTATAGCAACTTTCTTTTGTAAACTTTGATTTCCGAGTTGCCTTGCTCTTTCTGTGCTTATCGGCCTCCCATATATATATATATATATATATATATATATATATATATACAGGCGGGTTCTGAAGCGGACGTCCGCACTTTGCTAAAGTGCGGACGGCGACTCAGCGGCGGTGTTCCAGGCGGCGACGGCTGCTCGAGGCTTGGCGGACGGAGGCCGGAGGCTTGGCGGACGGTTCTGGGCAGCGTTCGAGGTCGGAGGAGGTCGGAGTTGCAGGTTTCTGGGTAGCGAGCTCACCTGCAACTGCAGGTTTCTGGGCAAGGCTGCAACCACGTCGCCGGCGACTCCACCGACTGCAGACCCGTCCGTCCGACCCCTGGCGTCAGTCCGGCAAGCTCCGCCGCTCCGTCGCGCCCCGAGCCGAGCTGCAGCGTCGACGTCCGCACTTTAACAATAGTGCGGACGTCCTCTTTGGAACCGCTCCGTATATATATATATATATATATATAGATAATAAATCTGCTTTCCCCAAAGCTAACCTCCTATTGCTAAAGAGAACAATTAGGTAATTAATTAGGCAAAGTATATATTATACAACAAGACGTCGTATAAACTTGACATTTCTCAGTAACTGTACTTTTTGGACCACCCAGTCTCCAGAAATCAAACTTGCACCTCTGCATAAAATGAGGAATAGGCCTCCTGAACTCACATACTTGATTGAATTCGATTCCTTTTTAACTTGTGAAGGTACATCTCTCATTAATTAGTTTGGTTTGAGCTGAGGTTTGCCAGGTTAATTCAAACGCCTTTCTAACGGACAATTTCAAACGTGGTGACCACGAATGTTGATGCTCGGTTGACGAGCTCGTAGGTAATTTCTGCAAGACAAATACTCAAGTTATTTTTGAATTGTCTGTATCCCCATATTAGTGAAATATCGATCCTACCTGTTGGGCTGACGTAGGAATCGTAACTACCCTAGAGGCTAATATCAAACTACCCTAGAGGCTAATATCATACAAATAGTTGTCCAAATTTCTTTCATACAATTGGATTGCCCTTATCCTTGTAGGATTAGGATATATATCCTACAATGCACCAAGTTGGGCTGACTTAGGAAAACCCTCAAGACTTAGGAATCCTTAACTTGCTCAGCCTTTCTATATAAGACGACTGAGACTGCTCTACTTCTCATACAATTAAACACTTCCACACTTTCACTACCATACATACAATTTGTTCTCAATGGCTTTTAGAGACAAGTGTAAGTTCTACACCATCAAATTCTACGAAGATCGCATCATAACTATGGTGACTTCAGACGCACCTTCTGTGGATAAGTGGATTGATAATACTTATCGCGCTCATGGTGACAAGTTTCTTGTGGGCCTTGATACTGAATGGCAATGGGACCACGAAACTCGAGATTATGAAGTTGCAGTTCTTCAACTATGTGTGGGTCGCCATTGCCTTGTTTATCAATTGTCCCACTCCAAAAGCACTCCTCAATCGCTCATCAAATTCCTCGGTGATGAAAACGTGACTTTCGTTGCTAAGGAAGTTCGAGAGGATGTGACTCGTTTGGCTCGTCAAGGATTACACGTTAGATGTGCTATGGATGTCGCTCATATGGCTGCAAAGAAATACAAAGACAATAGCTACAAGTCCATGGGATTGAAGAAGTTGGCGATGGAGTTTCTGAACAAGGAGATGGAGAAGGATAAGAAAATTACAAGGAGTCTTTGGGGTAATGAACGACTCAATCGCCTTCAAGTGGAGTATGCTTGCATAGATGCTTTTGTTTCGTTTCAACTAGGAGTGCAATTACAAATGCCCTACTCAAGTGAAGAGAGAATGAAATGCATCGCCGAGACAAAGAACTTTTGCATTAATGCATATTCATCAAGAAATTCCAACCGGAAGAAGTATCACATTATCAAAGAGGAAATAGCTGATATTGGCGATTATAGTAAGATTGTACCAACGGGTTGGTTCATCGAAGAAGAAGCGATTGATGTTGGGGATTACACCAAGATTGTACCAACAGGTTGGTTCATAGAAGAGGAAGCAATTGATATGGGCGACTACAACATTGTACCAACGTGCTGGGTTGAAGAGGAAGCGATTGATGTTGGGGATTACAGCAAGATTGTACCAACAGGTTGGTTCATCGAAGAGGAAGCAATTGATATTGGCGACTACAACATTGTACCAACGTGCTGGGTTTAAATTTAGACTAGTTTTTTTTTTTTTTTTTTTTTAAGCTATCGTAACCGAAATTGGGGAAAACCCAATTGGTCACTCTGACAATGCGATAAAAGAAAAGATGGTGGAGCATCTCACCACACCATATTAGGAGCAGTCGTACCATAATTCGCCAAAGCATCAGCTACCTTATTACCTTCACGAAAAATATGAGATACACGAAAAGTCATTTGAGAAATCTTGAACAAGCAATTGAGCCAGCTAATACGAAGTTGCCAGGGGACCAACAAAGGAGATTTAATAGACTAGTTTTTTTTTTTTTTTTAATGAAACAATGTATCTTGTTGAATTAATTTTCTTTGATGCATACTTGCAATCTTGCATAGTATACATTGTTATTGCGTTGTAATAAATTATTTCTGGAAACTCGAAGAGAATCAAATGATGTTGTATAAACTTGACATTTCTCAGTCATGCATTGTACTTTTTCGAGCACCCGGTCTCCAGAAATCAAACTTGCATGTTTGCATGAAATGAGGAATCGCCTCCTGAACTAACATCCTCGATCGAGGTCGAATTCGTTTTTACATTGTGAATGTACTTCTCTCATCAGTTTTGTTTGAGCATATATATATATAGAGGGACTCCAAGAATGACTCAATCGATCGTGATAAGGATAATTAGCATGCATTTTATAGGGTCTAATTGTATCCACACTTATCGATGCATAACTTAACATTGTAAATTTTACATGCCCCATCTTCGTAAAAACATGTAGGAAAAAGAAAAAAATTCCGAGACCATGAAATCTAGTGTATTTTTCTAGCAAGAGCCTCTATTTCAAATAGACGATTATCATTTGGAGCGGAGGCAGAATTTGGCGGCTTCTTCCTTACAAGCAAAATGACGCCTACGCCATGAAGGGCTGATCAAGACAAAGTCTCAATAAATTCATCACGCTTATATATTGTTGAAACCATGTAACTTATTTTTCTCTCTTTCCACTTTTGGGTTTACCCTTGTTCCATTTAGTTGTCTGATTTACACCTTGCTTTAATAGCTAGTTGATGTATTAAAAATAAAGGGAAATCCAAGTAAGAGGAGAGGACATATCCTACACCTTCCAGATGTAAAGTACTACGGATGAGGAATGACAAACAACATCCTGCCTTCCAAAACAAAAGAAATCATCTAAAACGAAAACTAGGGAGACCCAACTTATCTCTTAAACAAAATTGATTAACGAAGCTTGGAGATGAATCAAATCAAGTAAAACCCGTACCTGAAGCGCCAAAATTGGCCAATGCATTAGCCACCTGGTTTCCTTCACGAAAAATATGTGAACAACGAAATTGCATCATTGAAATGCGATGCACACAATTTTTCCATGCCACATGTAATTGCCAAGGTACAATTTGGGGAGAGCGGAGAAAATTTAGAATTAGGGACGAGTCAACTTCAAGCCAAATATGCTTCCAATCACGAACTCATGCAAGCTCGATTGCCTTGATCACTGCCATAACCTCTGTAGCAATGGAACTAGGAATGTCAAGGGATGATGAAAAAGCACCGACAACCTCCCCATAGAAATCACGAAAAACTCCACCATAACCTGAATGATCCTCCCCTTGCTTCCAAGCACCATCCGTGTTAACTTTGAACCAACCAATAATGGGTGGATGCCAATTCACCTTGTAAACTTTTGGGGCACAATGCGGCCTACAAGTAGCACCAAACCTCTTCAGGATCTAGCTAGCTAGCTACTTTAACAGTTCTTAATTCAACGAAAGCAGAAAACATTCTTCTGGTCGAAATAGTAAATAGCATCGTACTCATCTCATTTAACCCGCATTTCATAACCTTAATTTCCAACATACCTTAATCACTTTCTCATCTTTCCGCCAGGTGGGAGCCAGCCTCCCATACTAGCTAGATCTGCTTTCCCTAAAGCAAATCTCTTTGATAAAGAGAACAACTAAGTAGATACATAATTGCATATATATACAGAAGGAATGAGTAAGCTAGTCGCTTACGGGCTATTGTCAGTACTATGTTTTTCTACATTCTGGACCACCCTTTCCAGAAATCGATCAAACTAGTATACATTAATTTGCAGAAAATGAGGAATTGAAGGACCACCAGCCACCGGTCGTTATAAGTACACGATCGATCTCTGTTTAATTTGGTTGATTCATATAGTTTCTGCCCTTTATTGTTCATTTTCTTCATATACCATATGCGCAGCTCGATTTGTCTAGCTGAGTAGAGCCTCCTAATCAGATTGAATCATTGAATATCAGGTCAGTACGTAGCGCTTCACACTGAAACTACACTTACAATTTGATAATATTTATCTCTCTAGCTAACTCTCAGTTCTTCATATTTTGACGACTCTTTTAATGTATGTAGTTCAAAAGATACTGTGACATAATTAAGCTTGAGCTATGGAGGACTCCCATACTGATGACTCAGTTGCGATAAGGTTAGTTGTTCTTATCATAACCAGACTGCAATTTTTGGCCAAAATAATTCACGTACAGTTGCAAGGAAACTAATTAAGATGAGTTTAGTGACAATTGCCATCACAAATCTTCTGTAGATAGTGACATAGTTAAAATACTTTGAAAAAGAAAATTTAGTGACAATTTGATGTTTCGGTTGATTAACTTGTGTGTGCAACTTTTATTTTCTTGTCGGTCGTGTCTTATTCAGCATTGGTCCGGATCGAAATATTTCTGAGGACGGCAGCTCTGCCGCAAGAGATGGAGGATACAGAACAAGAAGTACTACCAACAATGGAGGAACTTGTTACCCTCTTAGAAAAAACGGAGGATGTTAAGCTTCATAAGCCAGCATTCCTCTCGATGTGGGACAATAGGATATTTGTAATATCATGTGCATTTGCCGTCTTACTTGATCCTTTGTTTTCTTACATCTTTCTCATCAACGACGACAAGAAGTGTGTGATGGTGGACCGAAAGTTGAAGTTAGCATACGTTACTCTACGATCAGCTACAGATATATCATATGCATTGGACATTATCTTTTGTTTATGGCGAATTCGGAATGCTAAGATACTTGAGGCCCGGGGAATGATGAGTACTGTTTCTTTGAATGGAAAGAGATCAGTGTCACCCCTTCTACTTGTTCATATTTTTGTTGCTCTTCCCCTTCCACAGGTAAGATAAATCCTACTGCGTTTAAATTATAATGTGACATGTTAGATATGGACAGCTAAATATTGTAGATATTTAATTACATGTTTTACACCTTTAACAGATGTAATTGTTCTATATACAGGTAACACTACTCACTGCCAGAGGTGTTGATTCTGTTCTTCTTCTTTTTACTCTAATTCAATACACAATACGAGTTTATCGCATCTATGGTTCGCTCGGGCAACAACCTAATATAGCAACTGTAAAAGGAAGTTGGCTTAAAGCTACATTGGATTTTTTGCCCTTCATCCTTGCTGCTCATGTAAGTTTCAAATCTACATTACACTCAGATCGTTTCCTAACTTAGCTAGCTACAAGTGAAAAGATATATTGTTCTTTTATAGTTTTTCTTTTATCTGTTCAAACTTAAGACTTCCTTCATCACTGGAAAAATTACAATATCATAGCTAGTAATTTCTCGATGCTAATTGGTTGGATATGTGATTTCAGTTTTAACAAACCTACCAGCTGCCATTGTTATTGAAGCTCACCTATACCAACTAACTACTGGTATAGTAGTTTTCCCCACCGAACTGTTGAATGAGAAGTTTGATTCTCACTCCCCTTCAGATCAACTTAGAAAAGAAAGAAAGAAAAAAATGCAACGACAACAGCTCCGAGCCGAACTGTTGAAATTAAGTTAATGCACATTGTGTTAGAACTATACAAGAAAATAAATACAAATCTATATCCAAAATGAATACATGTAGATAGACATTTCTGTGCAAAATAGAACTAGGATAGACACAGCATCAGCAATCCCAGTTTTCCAGAAAATATTGAAACTGGAAGAACATCATACTTACTTGAAGAACTTGCCTCATTCATTTTGATCTTCTCCTGATTACACCTTTATGATTCTCCTATAAGTGGATGGGACTGTTTTATGAATGAGAATAAGGGACGTGTATCAGCAGGGACCAAAACCTGATTATATATGAAGCTTAGCCATGCATGACAGTTTCTTCCATCAAGAAACTGTCATGCCATTCTAACTGCATTTTCAAATTTGTCCAAATCAGATTTATCCTAATAACCATATTTATTTGAATTTTAAATCAAAACAAATTAATGAGGTGGACTAACATGATTTAATTAAGTCTGCAACCTCAATTATTGACAATCGAATTCAATACCAGTTACATATATGCATCTATGTCCAGCTTAATACAATGTCTTGTTCTTAAGACATCTAACACATTGAAGCAGCTAAGATAATCTACATCAATCTAGAGAAGTCTAGAGCAATCAAGAGAAATCTAAGAGTTACTAGAGTAATCTAGAACATGATCTAGTATGATCATGGTAGTTAGTGCAAGAAGTTTCTAGACTTACCATGTAAGTAAGTACTGTAGGAAGTCTCTAGCTAGAACTATCATGTAAGAATAGTAAGGCTAGCTCTAGATTGGTCATGGAAGTGTAACTAAGGTCTAGAATATCTAACAAGTCTAGCAAGGTCTAGAATGATCCATCAAGGTCTATAAATATGTAATGTAATCAAGCAATCAATGAAGGAAGAAAGAACAAGAAGAACAAGAAGCAAGTTAAGCAGTACAATTGCAAGTTTCAAAGTATTGCTATCACTCCCTCCTCTATTTCAATTGCTTCTCCTCCAAATCATATCCTCCTAACATAGTTGTCCTAATAACATTTTCTCCCAACTTCTAGCTCCTAAATACTTTGCTCTAAACACACAATCCTAGCCCACTACTATCAAAAGCTTCCGCACCAAATTACAAAAGTGCTATCAAAGCCACAAATTCTAACACGAACACTAATAGAACCTTCGATCATTTAATAAATGATTTTTTTTTTCTAATACATGAAATCTGTTATAATTACTTTCATTTCATAATTTTCAGAAACCTAACCATTAACTACATTGTTGGTTCTTCAGCTATTTGGAGCAGCGTGGTACTATCTTGCTGTTGACCGTATAGTGACTTGTTGGATGGATGCCATTGGAAAATATGATCCTTACTGTGATGATTTAAATTCTTCTAATATTACTGTGGAAAATACAAAATCCCTAATTAATAAATCATGCTCAAAAAGTTCTTCAAACACAATAGTGGATTTTGGTATTTACAATTCCGCTATTCAATCTGGTTTGACACAATCAACCAAGCTTTCCCTAAAGTTGTTGCAAGGTTTTTGGTGGGGACTGCGAAATCTGAGGTTTGTACACTTATATAAGCATATGTAAATGTGTATGTGTTTATAGAGACTGATTGATGTCTCATATATATGTAAGAACATATTAATACTTGAGACCCTCTAATTTATTTTTGCAGTTCTTTTGGTTCAAATCTTGACACTAGTCTTCCTGCTTCGGAGATCATATTTTCGATTTTCTTATCTATAAGTGGCATCGTGCTATTTTTAATATATTTCAATGGAAGACTGAAGGTTGGTTCGAATTATTCTTTTTATATATCAGTACAAAGTAATGTGTACTTTTATATGTGTTTAACTATTACTTGTTTCTATATATGATGGAAAGTTATGCAATACACATCATATACATGCATGCAGGTGTTAAAGAAAATATCAAAACATCGTAAACTAAGACAGAAGATGCAAATGATGAATCCGGAGATAGATTTGTGGTTGTCTAAAAACGCACTCCCTAAAAATCTAAAGACGGTGATTGTGAAAAATGTACAACAAAAACTTGCAAAGAACAATGTTGTTAATACAGACAATTTCCTCTGTAACCTTCCCATAAAAGATCGAAGGGATATCGTGAGCCATCTTGGTTTGACTTCGTTAAAGAAAGTAAGTATTTTCTCTTTCAAAATCAATACAGTCTTTGTTTGGTACGTAGGTGGATATCTAAAAAATAATAATTTTTTCACAGGTGTCAATGTTCAAAAATATGGATGCACGAGTACTCAAGGCAATATGTGAGCATCTTAAGCTGGTAACATATAACGAAGACAGCTATATCATTCGTGATGGGGAACCACTTGAGAAGATGTTCTTCGTCACAAGCGGCACTGCATGGTACTACACAACTAGTACCAATGCCAATGTCGCCGGAAGTACCAACAATGGTTCATCAATTATTAAGTGTCTTGCAAGAGGTGATTTTTATGGAGAAGAGCTACTAAATTGGGCCACAACGAAATTTGCCTCATTTTCTGAGTTTCCTATCTCAACTAGCTAGGACTCTCAAGACTCAAACAAAAGTCGAAGGATTTGTTTTGAGGGCCAACGACTTGAAGAGCGTTGTTGCTAAATTCTGGTGGTACTTTTCTAGTAGGAATCTCCATCAATTGAATAATTCTCAGTTAGATCAATGGAAGAATTTGGCAGCTTCTTCGTTACAAGCAAAATGGCGCCTACGTCATGAAAGGCTTATTAAGACAGAGAGAAAGTAGACTAGTCTAAACTACTTATCATTTTATGTATTATTCTTTGGTTTTCTCCAAATCCTAGCTAGTAATCATTGGAGGGTTTTCTAGCATTGTTAATCCCTCAAAAATCCAAATCCCACCTAGCAACCAACTGTGCATGTATTATATATATGTAGGGCAAATTTCATTTTACCTCCCTGGTCTTTACACCATAAATCATTTGTGCCCCTACACTTTTAATTTCATCACGCGTGCTCATGTACTTACCAATCAATTTTGTCTAACCCTTGACTTTTTTGCCAACTATTGTGTGATGTATTTTGAAATTGTAGTCACATACAATATAATTTTGCATGTCACATTAGTGAATCGTCATCATACAAGGGAGTCCATTAGAGCCACATTTTCAATTTACAAAATACTTGACAAAAAAAATGAATTATTGAACATGATTGATTAAAAGGCAAATTTCAGTTTACCTCCCTGATCTTTACACCCTAAATCATTTGTGTCCCTACACTTTCTAATTTCATCACGAGTGCCCCTGTACTTACCAATTTCAATCAATCTTGTCTAACCCTTGGGTTTTTTGCCAACTATTATGTGATGTATTTTGAAATTGTAGTCACATACGATATAATTTTGCATGCCACGTTAGTGAATCATCATCATACAAGTGAGTCCATTAGAGCCACATTTTCAATTTTACAAAATACTTGACAAAAAAAATGAATTATTGGACATAATTAATTAAATTGGAGAGCATGGGGTACATGTGATGAAATTAAAAGTACAGGGCTACAACTGATTTAACATGTAAATGTTAGGGAGGTAAAATGATATTAGCTCTTGATTAAATCGAAGAGCACATGGGTACATGTGATGAAATTAAAATTGCAGGGTCACAACTAATTTAACATATAAATGTTAGGGAGGTAAAATGAAATTAGCTTAAGCTCTTATATGTATGTACAATGTTTCAAAAGCATTTTTGTTTTCACATATACAAAAGGTACTCAAATCTCTAAATCAAAATATGATGCCCACGTATTATGCATCACATCTTTTTCACCTTTCTATTGGAACCTTCAAATGTACTCACTTTGACCTCGTATGCTTATTACACCTCCTATCAAATTTTCAAATACTAAATTTACTCATTAAACCTCACTAAATTTCCTCAAATAACCTCACTCATATAATTTGCATAAAAAAAAAAAAAACTATTATCTTTAAAATAAAAACTTAGTCAATTCAATGATTTAATTACTCTATAAATCTTAATAACATATCAACTCCTTAATCAGACAACATAAATAAATCTTTTTTTCAATAAAAAAAAATCAAACGCAAGGTATTGAGTTTCAAAAATTAATTTCTAATCAATAAGAAAATAACATGAACTATTTTGTGGGTTTTTTTTTTTTACTTTTTTTATTTTTTAGCTATGCAAAAAAAAAAAGATTAATCATTTTTTCTTAATGTTTATTTTATGTACCTCAAGATTAATTATTTAAATATTTATTTAGTTTTTTTAATTGCTAGCTCATTTTAAGCTAATATTTTTTTGGTATAATTATTGTCCTTAATAGTCATTTTATAGTAGGTTATATATGTTATTTAATAATTCATAATAGAGTGAGGCTACGTGAGCAGATTTGGATGTCCCAATAAAAACACTCAAATTTAAATCTTAAACCAAAGCGGCTTAGTGGTTCTTGCCTAGTTGGGTGTGCTCCCCAACCTAGGTTCGAATCCCGAAGCTGTCAAAGTGGTCAGGCACTGTGCTGCAATGCACAGTTGGAGCATTTCACATGCGCCGAAGGGGTTTATCTTGGGCCTAGGAAGCCTTTTGGTTCCCCTTGACAAAGTAAAAAAAAAATAATAATAATAATAAAATCTTAAATCAAAGCGGGTAAAATAAAGAGGGACCGTAAAGAGCCCACCGACTCAATCGGTGTGGCACTCACGGTAAATGTTTTTGAAAATGGCCCCTAAGGCCCAAGCCATATAAACAATCAGACTCAAGAAAGAAGAATCGACCCATGATCAAGCTCAAATTAACAAGTCGACGGCCCACCCAATGTTGAATCCCAATAAGCCCAAACTCTTAAAAAAAAAAATAATAATAAAAAAATTAAAAAAAAAACTAAAACCCTAGGCCCCAAACCCCTCCTCATTCTGCTTTGCTAGCACCAGTCTCTTTGTTTCTGCAAAACCCAAAAGATTAGAAATGGTTCGAAGCATTAAGAACCCTAAGAAAGCCAAAAGAAAGAACAAGGTCAGCTTCAATCCACTGCCTTTTAATTCTTGTTCAGTGAATTAGGGTTTATCTTTTGCGATTGAATTGAATTGGATTTTTTTGTATAGGGCTCCAAGAAGGGAGATGGGTCTTCTTCGTCTTCAGGGCCATCAATGCCAGCGAAGGTGTGGCAGCCAGGTGTGGACAAATTGGAGGAAGGAGAAGAGCTCCAGTGTGACCCTTCAGCTTACAACTCTCTCCATGCTTTCCATATCGGTTGGCCTTGTCTAAGGTTACCTCTCACTTTGCTTTTTTCTTATTTTTTATTACAGGAAAAGCTTAAAGTTGAAATTTTGAAGATTGGGTTTTGGTGATTTGATCATGATTAGTTTGATTTTGTAGAGCTACTTTCATCCTAGCTTAAATTGCTGTGATTTTTTAGCTGCTATTAGTATTGCTGTCTTTGATTACTCTCATCGTTACTCGCAAAGTCGAATTTTTATACTTGATCTGCAGCTAATGATTTAGGGATCGACAGTTCATCCATTTTTTGAGAATTTTTGGATTTAAATTGATTGCTAAGAGTGAATTACTTTTTGGCAGCTTTGATATTGTACGAGATACATTGGGGTTGGTGAGGACAGAGTTCCCTCATACGGTGTACTTTGTTGCTGGGACTCAGGTGAGCTTTATGTGTTAATAATTATTAATCGCTTGTATATCACTCTGTCCTTCAACTATCAATCTCATCAGTTTTGATGGTGGAAATATGTTGTTCTGCAGGCAGAGAAAGCTTCTTGGAACTCTCTTAGCATATTTAAGGTATCCAACATTTCTGGGAAAAAGCGCGAACCAGTGCCAACTAAATCTGGAGATGATGAGTCGAATATGGATAGTGAGGATAGTGATAGTGACGAAGATAGTGATGAGGAGGAGCTTGAAGGATCTGGCGCACCAATTTTGCAGGCAATTTTTTTTCTTCTTTTCGCAAAATCGCATACTTGCCGATTCAATTCTCACTTTTACTTTGCTTAATTTTGATCTCATCTTTGAGCATTTCCAATGTTCTTGTTGTTATGTACAGTTGCGCAAGGTAACTCATGAAGGATGTGTGAATCGTATACGTGCCATGACACAAAGTCCTCATATATGTGCATCTTGGGGAGATACTGGTCATGTGCAGGTCAGACTTTGTGTCCTTATATCCATGATGAGTTTCTTAATTACAGTTTCAATTGTACGCGCGCATATATATTGAGTTTTTCATATATCATAATTTCAAGTGTATAGAAAGACTTGCTCTTGTTTCAACGTTTACTCGGTTGTCAAATATTTTGACTCATGAAGTTCATGCCTGAGGAAGCAGAATCAAAAAATGATTGCATGCTAAATGTATTACTGACTGTAGATGTATATTATAAAAGAGTGAGAAGGCAACCACAGTTTATACAAGTTCCAGATGGATTGAGAAGTGAAATTTGAATTTTTGATTGGGTCTATATTAAGCTTACAGTTAATAGCCTTTAGAGTTTACTTTGAATGTGACTCAATCTTGTTACTCTTGCAGGTCTGGGACTTTAGTTCTCATCTGAATGCTTTAGCAGAATCAGAATCAGAAGTTAGTCAAGGACCTTCTAACCAAGCTCCATTGTTTAAGTTTGGGCATAAAGATGAAGGATTCGCTCTCGACTGGAGTCCTCTTGTAACTGGAAGGCTTCTATCTGGTAATAATACAATATTTTTTTTTTGTTCTTTTTAAATTTATTTATTTTAGATGATTTGTTAATGTTTATTAATGTGCTTCAAAGGGGACTGCAAGAGTAATATACATTTGTGGGAACCTACATCTGGTGGAACATGGAATGTTGATACCACTCCGTATATTGGGCATATTGCAAGCGTGGAAGATCTGCAGGTATGTTGCTAAGATGGGAAGCTATAGTTGGATCTGTTGTTTTCAGCATATGGATTCAATCTTACAACGTAATTTGCCTTATTTCCTTCATATTTTCTAATATTCTGATGACATTCTGGTAACTCTCGTCTGTGCAGTGGAGCCCTACAGAAGCTGATGTATTTGCCTCTTGTTCTGTGGATGGGAATATAGCAATATGGGATACCCGTTTAGGGAAGTCACCCGCAGCTTCTTTTAAGGCGCATAATGCAGATGTGAATGTTATTTCTTGGAACAGGTGCTTAAACCTTAATTCTCTATTTATTTATTTTTTGGGTTATTTGGCTTTGGGAGTGCTTCCTATGGTATGATGACCCCAGTACTTCTTTACTTTTGGATCTAGGCTGGCTAGTTGTATGTTAGCATCCGGAAGTGACGATGGTACCTTTTCCATCCGTGACCTTAGATTGCTTAAGGTATGTCTAGTTGGAATTAGTTCTCTGTCATTGTCTATAACATTCCTTTGCATGCTAATTACAACTTTTTATTTATCTGACCTTTTCGTATGTAATTTACAATGAGTGTTAAACTATGCCGTCGGTGTATCTTTTGGGTTTATCTCACATGTTCACCGACCCCTTGTTGATAATGCTAAAAATGATATATCCTTCTATTCCTCTATCTGCACACAGGGAGGAGATTCTGTAGTGGCACATTTTGAATACCATAAACACCCTATTACATCCATCGAATGGAGTCCACATGAAGCTTCTACTTTGGCAGTGTCATCTGCTGACAATCAGCTAACGTAAGCAATATTAAAGACTCAAATGACCTAATAGAAGCCTATTGTTTTCTGCTCTTTATGTTTGAACTCAAAAATATTTGGTTTTTATTGACAGAATATGGGACCTTTCTTTAGAAAATGACGAGGAAGAGGAGGCAGAATTTAAAGCTAAAACGAAGGAGGAAGTGAATGCTCCAAAAGATTTACCTCCACAACTTCTATTTGTTCATCAGGTAAATATTACCGTCATAATGTTATACTCCAAGAAGAATCTAGTGTTCATTCAATTCAACTGAATTGTTATTTTATTGTAACAGGGACAAAAAGACTTGAAAGAACTTCATTGGCATTCACAAATTCCTGGCATGATCGTATCAACTGCAGCAGATGGTTATAATATTCTGATGCCTTCAAACATACAGACCACCCTTCCCTCCGATGGTCCTTGAAAGTTTTGATATCAGTATGCATTGTCCACAACGAAAAGTAGATGCATCAGATCACGTTCCAATAATGGGATGGCATGAATGCGTTATGCTGAAGCAATTACATATGTGTGACATTTTTCCTCTTGTTTACCCTTTTCTTTCGTTCTTCCCATTTTGGGGGTTTGGTTGTGTATGGAGTAACATCTACACTATTTGCCTAAAGCTTTTGTGTTACTGGAAGTTTTTTAAATGTAGTTGGCTGTCAAGTTCAATCTCATTTTCTACTGGTGCTCTGCTGTATGTGGTTAAAACAGATGCTATATATATAAAAGTAAATATAAATCCTTTTACTGATGCGCGTGTCAAAAACAATGAACAATCAAGGAAACCAAGATGCGAGATGAAGAAATTTTAGATAACTAAGACGTGCCATTGAGGATAATCCAAGAAAAAAGAGGACACATTCACTTCTATTCATCTTTGAACATGAAGGATATTCCTTACACATTAAAGTGAATAACGAACCATACAACATTGCTGTGAGCTGTCAGAAAACGAACTCCCTGAAATTACTAGGGCAGTAAAGATAAGAGACTCCTACCATTGTCATCATAACATATAAGCTGCCTCATACGTGACTTGATACAAGGATGTAAAAACAATCCCCAAAGATAAGAGACTCCTTCCATTCTCATCATGGCTTATAAGCTGCCTCATATGTGACTCAATACAAGGGTGGTAAAAACAATCCCCTTTGAAAAAGATTGATCTGGTTTGATGCAGCACCCCCTTAATGTGAACTGGCCGGCCCATCACAATTGCATAACATGTCACAGTCATAACTTTTGTCAATTTTCTCTACGAATTGACAGGCTTTCCATTTAACTTGGGGAAAGGATCTTGCTTGCTTAAAACCACAACTTTACTCTTGTGTGCAAAGTATCCCTTTACCAGACTTTTGTATATTAGTATTGCCATTATGCACTCCACCTACAAATAGCACCAGACACTGATCAGATAGCCTATCAACAACGGAAACTGGAAATGAAACAAGATTGAAAGGGACAGCCAAGCAAGTACCTCATCCACATCAATGTCCATTTCAAGCCATTTCAATGCTTTGACAATTACTTCCAACTTCAGCTGGTGAGCTTTGCTCGGGTCCTTTTGCTTTTGGATAATGTAACTGCACAATGAAGATATTGTCATCATGAATTGAATCTCCAGAGAAATTATACTGTCAGAGCCTCAGAGGGCAAATTTATAGAGCTGCATGGGAACTTACATTTTTTTCAACAATCTCTGATAGACCTGAAGTTCTAGCTTCTCTAGGACGAGATATACGCCAGATCTCAAGAACCTGATATAATTCAAACAATTTAGCAACTCACAGAAAATGCAGTACAATCTACAGCTTTTCACAATGAAAGCAAACCCTACCTGTCTTCATGCTCTTGAAGAGCATGCCGAAGAAGTCGGAGGTCACCTCTTCTTAGAGCTTGCACAACATTGCTATACTGCAAAAGCAAGAACGTTGTCAACAAGTCAGATGAATGAATGGAAAGCATAGCACTATAAGTTTTGGTTCTGAAACTGTTTGCTTCACATTCATCCCCTCTGAGATCCCTGGTAAACAGATTTTCTGTAGGCATGCAACTCTAAGTGACACTAGAAGATCTCATTTGTAGGTAAAGGAAATAACAAACAAGTCGAAGGGGGTGTCATACCTCCACCAAGTTATACTTTTGCAGAAGCCAATCGGTTGGTATGATGCCAATTGAAAGCTTGACAGGTATCAAATATTTCAATATCATCCTAAGCAGATACAAACAACAGAAACATGAGCGAAACAATAACAAGATCTGCAGGCTCTAGTAAATCTCATGTTTGACTTCTCATGCCAGAATGTTTTATAATGTGTAGGGACATGGAGGAACAGCTTGTTCAATTATCAAAATCAAATGCTAGTGTCAACGTCATTCAAACAAAAAGATTATTCAGGATGTAGAATGTACGTGCACGACAAAAGTAGTTATTTTTTAATCCTCCCGCCCCTATAATATATCCCTTAAAGTCTAATTCCGATGCAAAAATATATGCAGCAAGCACAACTGAACCGAACCTTATATTTGCTTCCTTCCGAGGGTTGCAATGCTTCAAGGCATAGGACAATTTATCATCAGCCTGCCAGGTAATAGAAGTTGATAGAGTCAATATAGGCAAAACCTAAATTTTCTGTCCTCGAGATTTTGCATGCATAGATACAAGTATAATGCAGGTAAGTGGCACATCTCCTGACTTAAAACTAAGGCATAGGACAGAACTGCCCATCCAGTGTCCTTAAATTCAAGCATACACCACTCCAGTGGGTGACCCACTGACCCCCAAACCAAAACCAAAATTGCAACTTAAATAATTAAATAAAACCAAAGTTTTAATATCAATAACATAAAAAACCAGGTTACTTACAGCAGGAAAGTTTTCATTGAAAACCTCTAGACGGCCTGTATAATACATATAGGTAACCTGCATACCGTAGCACAGCAGTGAGAACAAACATACAGAACTGTAAATTGAGAACAAATTTGAAAAGGGAGGGGGAAGAAGAAATGAAAAGGGGTGAAAATTGCATCTGCTCAATCATAGCCATTTCTGACCTTATCTCTCGTAGGGAATTCCTCAAAATCAAATATACGTGCAGTTTCAATACTCCTTATCACACTGCGACAAAGGTGAACTGTACCAAGCTGCAAAAAAGATACATTGTCATCATCCAGCTCGGGCTACTTGTGCTTTCTTCAGATTCAAAAATATCCCCTTATAGCTAATTCAGGTCAAACTTAAAAAGTAGCATGAGCTAAGTATGTTTGAATGTTACCTTAAAGTAAACTTTAAACAACTGGCAAGTCACGTATAATGCTCCTACACGTTTTGGGCCTTTACCCTATAATCAGATGCACCATTGAAGAATTAGCAGTAGTAGTATGATCAAACAAATAGAGCTTTAATCAATCGGCAAAAACTTTTAGCAAGATAAGCGAGAGAAAAACAATCTAAAAAGTAAGAAATCTTACAGCAAGAACCCCAAATACTTTCATAAGGAAAGAGCCAGCTCCCTTCAACTTCTCTGGCGATTTCCCATTCGTCGCCAATTCCTTATCAGCCTACAAACATAAACACAACACTCTCAATTCCTCTCCCCAACATATTCACAACCAATAACAAAACAAACCACACACCAATCAATCTCATTACTTTTTTTTTTTTTTTTCGAAACAAAATTGGAGTGACCTTACCCTCTCAGCTAGAACCCTGATTTCATAAACCATCACATACAATGCTTGCAAAGCCCAAGCGGTGTCCCAGTTCCTAAACTCCTGAATAAAAGCACTGCATATATACACCATCACCAATAGTCAAAACGCCAAACACAAAACCACACTCACTACGAAACCAATCCCAAAGATCATTACTTTGCAGCTTTCTCAAATGCCTGGTACGAATCAACGAAGCTTCCGACTCGGAAACTCTGAAAAGCACGGAACAGATGAACCAGAATTTCACCGAATTGAGCATAGTTATCGTTCTGCTTAATCAATCTATTCGCGTCCTGTGGCAGAACCACAAAAAACAAATCAGAACCCTAACCCTAACCCTAACCCTAACCCTAATTGAATGAAATTTAGGGATAGATTGATGTGAATGGCGGACCTGGAAAACGTTGAGGGCGTCGGCGAGGGAGAGAATGGAGGGGTTGTTGGAGGAGAGAGAAAGAAGGCGCTTGAGTAAATCGCCGTCCTGGTTCGAAACGGCGTCGCAGAAGCGGTTCAGGTAGTCGTTGATTCTTCTGTGCGCCTCCCCCATGCTCAAGTACGCCATCGCCTCTCCCTCTCCCTCTCTCTCAGCTCAGACCAGTCACTAGCTCCAAAGCACACACCTTTTTACTTTTTACTTTGATTCTAGGTTCTAAGCGCCGCCGTTTAGACCAATATACTAAACGACTTGTCGTATGTGTCTTCTTAATGGGCCAGATTTGTACGGCTGTGCTTGTAAGAAGATAAGCTAGCTTATACTGTGAACACACGTCCAAAAAAGAAAAAGAATGTATCACAGAGTTGTTGAGTATTTGGTAAACTATATTTCTAAAAGTATTTATAGTACTAAAAAGAGAAATTTTATTAACACATTGCAAAATACTAGATACACATCTCCTACTTTTTTATTAACTTTTTTATTTTAACATTTTACTAGAAACACAACACTAGACTTCCTAAACTATCCTTATTCACAATACACAATACCTATTCACTAAATACACATCCTTTTTCTTTATATATATCTTAACTTGAAAAAAAAAAAAAAAAAAAAAAAATCTTGATAAGAACAAGTTCTTCCTTAGTTGATGTTGAAGATTAGCATTTAATGTCTTACGGCATAAACTTATGCATGCATCTTCTCATTTTCTCTCTCGAACCTAATGAAATTACTTAAACTCGAGTCTTTGGCTTGGACTCAACGATATGATGTATGCAAAGGTGAAGCATTGCTGAAGAAATGAAAACACATTCCTAAACTTTTCACAATCAGAGCAAGTTGCAAGTGTTTTTGTTAATGTCATCTTAAATTTGAAATTCACTTTCGATCAAACTGAGTGGTGACGTCAAAGTAATAAAACAACACAGTGATGATTAAGATACTTCGTGAATACCAACTGGATTTCCAACAAGATTGGATTAAATTACTAAGCCTAGCACAGAAGCCGGCCATTTATATATGTAGATTTTGTAAACACTCCCATTCTTATGTAACTTTCCTATACTTTTGCTTTTAGTTCCCTCAGATGCATGCCTATATATTTTGTTATCTCAAGAGGATTCTTCCCTGCCTCGAAGAGATTATTTGAACCTCTTTTTGAGCAAATCTCTCTCCGAGCAAATCTTTCTTAAAAGGTTTCGTTGTAACTAGATCCTTCTCGACGAGATATTTCTCTTTAGACAAGAAACATGCTCCTCAACAAAATATTTTCTCATTGACGAGATATTTCTTCCTTGAATATGCTCCTCAACAAAATATTTCCTCCTCGACAAGATATTTCTTCCTTGACACAATATTTTCTCCTTGCCTAGATACTTTTTCCTTGACAAGATGTGTCCTAGTTGTGTTTATAAGTTCACTCTCAAAATCTGTACCCCACGAAAGGCATCAGAGCATACTGCTAAAGTGAATCCTTTTAATAATCCATCAGGAATGCAGCCTATTCTCACTGCCACTTATCTCTTGCATTTTCCGGCATTATTCCTTTTTCTATTCTTTCTTATCAGTACAAGAGTTTACCATTACAAATTTACAAGTTTTCTAATCTGCTTGAGGTTTATTGGCAGTACTGTTCTTGGTGTTTGTCTTTGTGAGAACATGTTAAGGGCATAATGCATAACGAAATTTTGACAAAGGCATATTGGAATTACATCAGTCTAATCCCCTCATCAAGCTCGAGCTCTTACGCTGCTATATACATAAATAAATTAATTGAGAACCATTGCAAACACAATGTCTTTTCAGCTATGTTTCTTTATTTCTAACATAAATGTCTCTTTTGGTAATTTAATGTATCTATAAAATCTCATGTTGGGTGTATTAAAAAAGGGATGTGTATCTAGTATTTTGTAATGTGTGAATAAAATTTCTCTACTAAAAATAGTGACAAAGTGTTTTCACTTAATTTGAAACTAAAAGTATTACAATAATAATCCATAAGTTAGGTTGAGCGGGACTTCTGTTTTTAACTTTAAAAGAATTATGACTTAAAAAAAAAACAGTTGTTTTCAATTTTACAAAACACTCCCCCCCCCCCCAAGATAGCACATTCATAGCTAATACAACATAAATAGTAGGGTCCTTGACCAAAAGCCCCAAAATGAGCCAAAGTTATCTCACTTACCCCAGCAACAGATTTTTATTCCCACTAACCCAATTTGAATTGAAATAACACTTTTACCCTTAGTCTAATTAATGAATTACAACCACATGCCTCTCTCTCTCTCTTTCTCACGCAGACTCTCTCTCTCTCTCTCACGCTCCGAACCACACTCTCTCTCTCTCTTTCTCTCTCTATCTCTCTCTCCTCTCTGGTCGGCGGCGAGACGAGGACGACGATGACGTCGATAGAGGTGATTCTCGATGAAGCTGAGGCGTCGACGTTGTCGAGGACGTGCAGCTTGCCGGCGACGGTTTTGGTCGGATCTGACGGCGCCGGTTATCGCTGCTTCTGAGCAATAAATTAGATTTCTGTCTCTGTTTTGGAGGAGTAGAATCTCCGGCTGATATGCTGAGATAAGCGACGTGGCGGGGGTGGTGGTGGAGCTCCGGCGGGGTCGATGGTGACATCAATCTCTCCCTCCCAGGCGAAAGTTCACCAACAAGCCCACCTGAGGCTGTTTTCCTGTGAGATCGAGCACGGCTTCACAGCTTCACAGAAGGGAGAAGGGTGCCAATCGACTTGAACTCGTAACTTACTGCTTTTTCTCATTTGGACGAGCTCTTTGATTTTTTATTTGTATCCTTAATTACATTTGATTTATTACTTTTTCTCATTTGGACGAACTCTCTGTTTTTGACACTCCACAGTTCTTCATGTAGATTAAGGTCCCACGTGAAAAATAATGTCCACTTACTAGATCTGTTTCTTTTCTCGCATAACATTAAATTATTATGTTGGCAGATGCGTGTATTATTGTACACATATTCAAGGCCAAGGTACGTATTCGGTATTTCGGACATTTCATTCTCCGCTACAAAATGGTGTTATGCCAAGGGCAATACAGGTCTATTGGGGGGAAATAGATGTTTTGAATTGATGTAATCTCCTCGGTTTTTTTTCTTTAATCAAAGTTTTATTTGTGTAGTTTTAGGAAGATTAATTACCATTTCGGTAATCTAAACGTCTATTGGGGGGCAATAGACGTCTACTGGGGGGCAATACATGGCTGATAGTCGTTTATTGGGGGTCAATAGACGTCTATTAGGGGGCAATAGGCGTCTATTGCCCCTTTATTAGGGGGCAATAGATGTCTATTGGGGGCAAAAAAACTTTCCGGTGAGATTTTCAGCAAATTCCGGTGGGCGGCAGCCGGTGACCGGATTCCGACGGCCGGTGACGGGCTCCGGCGAAGTCACCTATGGTTTTTCTCTCTTCCATTTTCTCTCTCTCTCTCTCTCTAAGTAACAAAGGGGTGAGAGGTAAAATGGTATTAAAAAAAATCTTAATGGGGTATTAGGGAAGACTCCCTTAGAGTGTATTGGGTAAGAGGGAATTAAAAAAACTTAATGGGATAAGTGGGAAAAAAATCCCTACAAATTGGGTAAATGGACAAAACCCCTAAATAGTATTGCCTTGATCGAATAATTAGTCACAAATCACTAACTAAAAATAAGAAGAAAACAAATAAAGTGAGAAAGTCTTCTGTAGATCGCAGTCCACCTGCACCATGAATACTTTCAACGCGTGAGCAACACGCACAATCATTTAACCGAGGCTGGTTAGTCCGCCAGCTGCTTTGCTCCATCATAGTCCACCAAACGCTCTGTTTCAATTGCAAAGCCCTTGTCGGAGACCAGATCTCCGGTGACGACGTCCCCAATGCTCGCTGGCTCTGCTCATTATGGAAAAATTTGTATAGGTAATACAAAGAGGAGGGTGCAGAGAGCGCGAGCTGCGTCAACGATTGCGAACGCCAGAATGGAGGGTACTTTCATAAATTGGTGTAAGAAGCTGGGGATGAGTGGTGGTTTGGCGGTGGTGGTGTTGTCAGCTTCGCATGCTTTGGGCTTTTGTTTGAGCCAGTTGTCGGGCATGCTGATGAGAGTGTCGCTCACAGCATCGTTTTGGTTCGGGGTGAGACTCTGCGGGAATAGAGTGGTGTCGATGTGTGAAAATCTAAGAAGGGTGGAGGAGATATCGGGAATGCCGGTGAAGCTGATCCTGGCCGTTGATGCGAAGCTCGAACGGGAACTCAGAGTGAGGAGAACACGACCTAAATTAGAAGAGGGGCTGGCGGACTATTATGATCAAACCTCAGATTCCATCAAATTTACTATTTCAATCGCCCCAAAACCGTGCGTGAATCTGACCGCGGTCCATAGTAGAATTTTCGCAAATAAAGCATAGATAGTACTGCTATATGTAATTGGGATAACTACTAATGAAAAACAAAATTGATATTGACAAAAAAGTAGAGAAATTAACGGTATTATTAACAAATGGTACTAAAAATATATCAGGATTCATTTTGAGGCATCAATACCATAATTTTTTTTTTAGGGGGAATGAAATATATTCCAGTGATCGAAAGATCATAACAACCGTACAAGGTCAATCTAGGGGATCTGAAGATCACCCATTACATTTACTGCTCAATTGACTACACAAATAGTCAGACTAATGCCCATAAGAGAATGAGAAAACTAAAATCCTAAAAAGGAAAAATGCAACAACTACTAACCAAAAGGAAACTGCAAAGAAAAAAACAACTAACAACTACGTTTATTCCAAAATACAACTCTAATTCTCCGCACCTACCATGAATGGCTTGGGGCCTAAGACCATATTGGTGTACCCCTCCACCCTTCAAAGCAGTGAATAGCCTCAAATTAGAGTTATATTGAAGTCCAGCCCACAACAAGCCCAACAAGAGCCCCGACCCAAGCAAGAGAGAGGAAGGAGAATGGACTAAAGCCAGAAGCCCAGCCCACACCCACTGCCCTCAATCTGCAACCCAAACCATCGATCACTGGAACCCTAGGAAGCTTGCCGGAGGCATTGCTATTACACCAAGTAAGCAAGCGGCCACTGCCATTCCGGAGGACGACCTCAATCTTCAACCATCCCCACTGCCTCGAGGGACTTGGGTCTGACCTGGAAGATAGCCTCGCAGCCGGAGGAAGCCCGACATGCTGTGAAAATCAAAATTGCCTTCGAAGAGATGCCGACAATGGTGCACCGCCGACAAACAGAAACCAAATCCGTCGTCGCCTCACACCCACTTCTCTACCAGAGATGTCGTTCGTCCTCAATCCCAAATCCGAGAATACTCCCCTTCGTTGCACACGTCCGCGTCTCCCACCAGATACGAACGGCATCGGAAGACGCCCCCTGACAGGCAAGGAGCGAACCAGTTGCCGTCGCCCTGCTACCAAAAACCCTAGATTTTTGGTATACTCAGCTCCGAAAAAGTTGGAGGGTCTTTTTTTCACTTAGAGTATAGAGATGTAGAATTATGTTTGCCATCAATACCATAATTTTAGAATGATGAAAACCAAAATATGCAATAAGAATCGTTTGTGACATTTCCTAAACTTTGATTTTGAGTACTAAAGCACGACGTTCTGACCAATACAAAAAACGACGTGTCGTATGAGTCTTCTTCCACTAAGCTTCAAGCTCAAACCAAGTCCACACCACCCACTGCACACCAAAGTTGAAAGCTAACTTTCACCAGACTGTTCCACCAAGACCCAACCTTTCACCCTTGAATCTCACTCAAAACTGCACCTTCCCTTTTCTCTTTCTCAATCTGAGACCAGCCCACCTCCCAGATTCCTCAATTCTCCGAACCCATCTCAACAATCACTGTTATCCCAGATGGGTTCCGATACATTACCCATGAAACCGTCCCCGATTCCGACCCAAGACGACGACCCGCCGAACCCATCTGCGGCTCTGCTCTCTTTCAACACAGACTCGACCTCTTCAACTTCAACCCCTTCTCACAAATCCACCATCGTCTTCATCTCTCTATTACTCGTAACCTGCATAGCTCTCTCTGCTGCTGCAGCTTTCGCTTTCCTCTTCTTCTCGAACCCATCAAACACCACCACCACACCCACCTCCACCATCACTTCAATCGACTCAAAGGCTCGGCCTTTAGCCAAGTTGAACCATCCGGTGGTGATCTTGGTCTCCTCAGATGGGTTTAGATTTGGTTACCAATTCAAGACCCCAACTCCAAATATTCATCGCCTCATAGCAAATGGGACTGAAGCCGAAACGGGTCTGATTCCGGTCTTCCCAACTCTTACTTTTCCTAATCACTACTCTATTGTCACAGGTCTTTACCCAGCTCACCATGGAATCGTCAACAACCACTTTGTGGATCCCTACACTGGGGAGTTCTTCAATATGGGAAGCCATGAGCCCAAGTGGTGGCTCGGCGAGCCGCTGTGGGAGACTGTGGTGAACCACGGTTTGAAGGCTGCTACGTATTTCTGGCCGGGTGCTGAGGTAAAGAAAGGTTCTTGGACTTGCCCTGAAAAGTTTTGTCAACAATATAATGGTTCTGTTCCTTTTGAGGAGCGGGTTGATACTACTCTAGGGTTCTTTGATTTGCCTAGTAGTGAGATTCCTTATTTTATGACACTGTATTTTGAGGACCCTGATCATCAGGGCCACCAGGTTGGGCCTGATGATCCCGAGATTACTGAGGCTGTTGCCAACATTGATAGGATGATTGGGAGGTTGATTGAGGGTTTGGAGAAAAGAGGTGTTTTCGAGGATGTGACGATTATTATGGTGGGTGATCATGGGATGGTTGGTACTTGTGATAAGAAGTTGATTTTCCTGGAGGATCTGGCCTCTTGGATTGAAATTCCGGCGAGTTGGGTCCAGTCGTATACTCCATTGCTTGCAATTCGTCCCCCCGCAGGAGTTGATACTGCGGATGTCGTGGCTAAGATGAATGAAGGTTTGAGTTCGGGGAAGGTTAAGAATGGGAAGCGATTGAAAATGTATCTCAAGGAGAAGCTTCCTAGGCGGTTGCATTATGCAGCGAGTGATCGAATTCCTCCGATTATAGGGTTGGTCGAAGAGGGGTTTAAGGTAGAACAGAAGAGCTCAAAGAGGCAAGAATGTGGAGGAGCACATGGTTATGATAATGCTGTGTTTTCCATGAGAACGATATTCATTGGCCATGGTCCTCAGTTTGCAAGAGGGCGCAAGGTTCCTAGTTTTGAAAATGTCCAGATATACAACTTGGTCACTAAGATTCTCAATATCCCGGGTGCACCTAACAATGGATCTGAATCATTTCCAAAGTCTATTCTTTTGCCTAGTGCTTAGTATCTTTCTCCCAAGCATTTCCGGGGTGGAGTCAGCTTCTTCAAATTCAAGCAATGTTTTGAAATGGTATGCTTATGTGCTTGTGAGTCTATAAGGTCAGAAATTTTGAAGATTATGAGGCTTTGCTCCCATGAGCTTAGCAGCTGAAGCATGCTTATTTTGTTACCAATGGCATTCTTTATTTGCTTCCTTCAATAGGACCAGCACTTGTAAACTACTAAAATTATGACTTACACTTTTGTATAGGAACCTCATGTGGTAGAATAATCTGCTGTCCAAATGCTTAAATATATATATATTCTTTATTGCCTAAAAACGTCTCAAATTATGATCCTCCTTTCAATCTCTATTATATTGTCTGAGTTCCCTTTCTCTCGGAGTAATGTTGAGAATAAGTGTTACATTAAATTATTAATTTTGCTGGAAAAACGTGGCATTGCGATTATGCCATTTGCAATCGTCTGAGTTCCCTTCCTCTCGCGGCAATGTCGAGAATAAGTGTAAACTAGCATAAATGCCCGCGCGTTGCTGCGGGTTTTGGAACGGACTGTGCAAGTTTTGAAAGATAGAAAATTTAGTTCATATATATAAGGATTAAATTATGTTTAGTCCCTGTACTAAGACCCTTTTTTCGTTTCAGTCCCTGACATTCTCAATTAATCTGAAAAGTCCCTAACGTCAAAATTTTCACCTGATTGGTCCCTCCCGCATCAAATTAGGAGTTGGCCTTAAGTGAAATGTCCAATATACCCCTATGTTATTTATTTTTCCTTTTTTATTTCTTTTCTTTTTCCTTTTTAATTTCTTTTTTTCCTTTTTTCTTTTTCCTTTTTAATTTCTTTTTTCCTTTTTAATTTTTTATTTTTCCTTTTTAATTTCTTTTTTTTCCTTTTTTCTTTTTCCTTTTTAATGACCATCGTATCCTGCTGCATCGGTAGCGCCACGTTGGCGAACCAATCCAGATCGACCCGAAACCCCAATTCTTGTTCTCCACATCGGTGGCCCTTTTTTTTTTCTTTTTCCTTTTTTATTTTTCTTTTTTCTTTTTCCTTTTCCTTTTTTATTTTTCTTTTTTCCTTTTTAATTTCTTTTTTCCTTTTTATTTTCTTTTTCCTTTTTAATGACCATCGTATCCTGCTGCATCGGTAGCGCCACGTCGGCGAACCAATCCAGATCGACCCGAAACCCCAATTATTGTTCTCCACGCCAGCGGCCATTTTTCTTTTCCATCACTATTCTTCTTCTTCACTTCTGGTTTTGGTCAACTTGGCCATAAAAAACCATCATTTCAACCAGGCCCAAAATCCAAATCACCATTTTGAGCAAGACCCAAAAACCTTAAGATCTGAAAAAATGGTAGTTTTCAGTGAAAATTTTCCAAATTGAGGCTTGATGTGGAAAGAGAAAGTGAGATTTGAGTGGGAGAGAGAGAAGTAGGCTGTGAAAACAAGAGGGGAGTGGTTTAGCGGCGAATTTCCGAGCTGATTGGGATCTGCTTGTGTTTGGGAGATGGAGGCGAGGGCGGATCCCAACAAAGGGAGATGGCTTCAGAGAAGGTGAAGAAGTGATCGATCAGCTCCTAACCTCTTGCTTTTGCTCGATGTCCATCTCTGCACCGCCAAGCTAGGTCTTTGCTGGGTTTGGTTTCAATTTGGGGAGAGAAACAGATGGGTTGTGGAGTTTGATCGGAATGGGATTGGTGGGTTGAGAAAGGAGAAAGTAGGCAAAACGAAAAGAAAAAAAAAGGAAAAAAAAAATTAAAAAGGAACAAGAAAAAAAGAAGAAAAAGCAAAAAAGAAATTAAAAAGGTAAAAAAGAAAAAAAAGGAACAAGAAAAAAAGAAGAAAAAGCAAAAAAGAAATTAAAAAGAAAAAAGAAAAAAAGGAAAAAAAGAAATTAAAAAGGAACAAGAAAAAAAGAAGAAAAAGCAAAAAAGAAATGAAAAAGAAAAAGAGTGATTCTAGTTGGACCTCCAAATTTGATATTTGGACCTCCAACTTTTTTCAATTATTAATATACTTTGTCAAGTCATATGAAAAGACAAATAAGGATAAAGAGAGAAAACTGAAAAAAAAAAAATACTTTTTTTTTTTATTAAAAAAAAAATACTCTTCTTAAATTACCTCCCTAAATATAACATTCAATTAAATTGATTTTTTATTTTTTATTTTTCCGGAATTTCCTTATATTGACATATAGTTTTAAAATTTACCTAAAATAATTAAGTAAAAACAATAATTTCTATACATGGCCCATCATTTAATACAAAAATAAATTCAAAAAAATCTTATTTGGAATTTCCTTAATTAAACTAAATTCATTGAGTATTATGATATAGTTATTACTCGATCTTCTAACCAAAACCCTTGAAATTCATTCTTTTAGCAAGAATAGCAACATATCAAGATCGAGAACCTCTGATTAATTTTGGTGGAGGAGAGACCTACTCATAAGAGAGCAATTTTGATTCATTCTTCTTCTCATGTTGAAGATAGAGATAAAAAGTGGAGTAACATATTGTTGTATCTTATGTTCAAGGGTGTTTTGGTAAAAATAAGGAGGTCTACTTAGCCTTTTAAGTATTCTAAAAAGTAAATTAGAGGTGTACTA
This sequence comes from Rosa rugosa, assembly GCF_958449725.1. Taxonomy (NCBI): domain Eukaryota; kingdom Viridiplantae; phylum Streptophyta; class Magnoliopsida; order Rosales; family Rosaceae; genus Rosa; species Rosa rugosa. Next base: position 6,145,365 of record NC_084820.1, on the reverse strand, counting down.
AGTATGGGAGGTCCAAATAGCAAATTTGGAGGTCCAACTAGAACCACCCAAAGAAAAAAGGAAAAAAAGAAATTAAAAAGGAAAAAGAAAAAAAAAAGAGAAAAAGAAATTAAAAAGGAAAAAGAAATAACAGAGGGGTATATTGGACATTTCACCTAAGGCCAACTCCTAATTTGACGCGGGAGGGACCAATCAGACAGAAATTTTGACGTTAGGGACTTTTCAGATTAATTGAGAATGTCAAGGACTGAAACGAAAAAAGGGTCATAGTACAGGGACTAAACATAATTTAATCCTATATATAATACAACTGCTGTTAAAACAGCTTCTCAAAAATATATCCATTCATGCTCTATATCAGGAGCTAACATTACCATTAATATAGATGTTCTGGTAATGTTCAAATATATATGGGATCTTGGCCCAAAACACAGAAGAGGAATGCTAGCAACCTTCCTCATCTACCTTCTCTTTCAACCTTCCCCACTTGTTATCTGCCAAGTGTCTTCTAACTTCACTCAATCCTATAAATTAATTGTTGTGAAAATCAATTTTTGTTTCTTCCAAATTTGCCCATAATTAATGCAATAACTTACTTTTCCTTTTTTTTTTTCTCTCTATCTCTGTTCCACACCTCCACTTCTTTGTCTCTTTCTATTATTTTTTTCATTTTATTTTTTTCCCACTCCTTTTTGTTCAATACAAAGTTACAAACCTAGAAAGAGTTGATGAATAATATTTCAAAACTTGATAACTATCTATGTTGATAGAAACCCAAAATCTAATTCTCTCTCTCTCTTTTTCTATATATATATATATATATATATATATACAGATCCTATCCAGAGCGGAGCTCCGCTTTGAAATTAACGTGTGAAGTTCGAGTTTTGGGTCACTTTTCGGTTGCATATCCACATCTCGACCGTTCAGTTTTTAGATACTATTGTATAGATCATCTCTGCAAATTTTCAGCCAAATTGATGATCGTTAAGGCATTGTTAACTGCTTTAAAGCTAGTACGGTTCAGGTTGACAGATTCAGTCCGTCCATTGGTTTAAGAGAGTTAGATACCTTAACGATCATCAATTTGGCTGAAAATTTGCAGAGATGATCTATACAGTAGTATCTAAAAACTGAACGGTCGAGATGTGGATATGCGACATAAAAGTGACCAAAAACTCGAACTTCACACGTTAATTTCAAAGCGGTGCTCCGCTCTGGATATGATCTGTATATATATATATATATATATATATATATATTCAATTTTGGTTTATGGGTTTTGGAATCTATGAAGGCAGACCAGCAATCACTTCAATTGAGATGCATGGGAGGACAGGAATTGGGTTTGGCTAATAATTTTAATTTATATATAGCAATGATTTGATCCATAAGATTTCTTAAAAATTTGGGTTTCAACAAATAAAGAGTATTAGAAGAGGAACCTAGAGACCTTTTTCCATTCCAGAAAAACAATGTGAAGAAATTTTAGGAGAGATAATACCTATGCTTTGTTATTTAAAGGTTAGAGCCAGAAAAAAATGATAAGAGGGAGAGAATGAGCACAAACGTTGAGAGAGGTATCAAAGAAAAAAAAACGTTCAGAGAGAGGGAGAGAAGAAGAGAAATGAATGGAAAAGAATAATGTAAAGTTTAAGATATTTTCATTAATTATAAAAGAAATATTGCATTAATTATGGGCAAATTTGAAAGAAATAAAAATTGATTTTCACAGCATTTAATTTATAGGATTGAGTGAAATTAGAAGACACTTGGCAGATAACAAGTGGGGAAGGTTGAAAGGGAAGGTAGATGATGGAAGGTTGCTAGCATTCCTCAACACAGAATCAGGCCAAAGCTTTCTCACTTACACCACCAAGAGGTTTTTATTATCAACTACCCAATTAAGTGGTAAATGACAAGTTTAATCTCCAATTAATTAAAAAATTACAGCTACTCAACCAGTCTCTCTCGCCTCTCCTCTCGCTCTCTCTCTCTCTCTCTCTCTCTCTCTCTCTCTCTCTCTCTCTGTGTGCAGAATCAACCGCCGCCACAAAAACGGAATCATCGGAAAGTCGCCGGCAGCGCAAGATCATCAATGGTCTTTTGGTTAGTCGTCGGCTTCTGTTTTTCATCTTTCCGGTGTTTGCCGTACTCATTCACAGCGAAGTAGGACTGATCCGAGTTTGGATCTGGTTCGGGTTTGCCGGAGTCAGGGGGTGATATGAGTGAGCATGGCGATCTGGTTGGCTTCGCAGCAGAGACTGGACCGTGGGGGCGGTGCTTGTCGAAGATTTGTGGATCTCAGCCTTATTCTTCTTCCTGGTGTAGTGGGTGATGGCGGCAGTGAGATTTTTGGTTCGTTCGAGTCACGACAGCAGGCGGTGGTTCTAGGTTTTGGTACGACTGTTAGGGACGAGTTTGATGGCGGCTTGAATGATGAAGACGAAGATGACATAGTTCTTCGTGGTGGCAGCGATGGCATCGATGTCGGCTAGTCGGAGCACCCCATTCTCTCCAAGTCTGACTAAGCGAGGCCGAAACGATGCGTATGGTTTCTGATAGCCTGAGGGTAGACCTATAAATGGACCGGATTTTGATCCGGACCCGCTCTAGATCCGTGGCTATTGGACTGGTTTGGATCGAAAATTTTGATCCGTTGATCCGTTAATGATCCGGCCCGTTTTTGTAATAATAAAATATTATTTTTTTATTAATATATTATTATTTTTTTAAAATATAAAATATAAAATATGAAGAATTTCTAATACAAATTTTTTGCAGAAATCTAAAGGACAATCCATCACCCAATATTCCAAGAAGCATTAAGATTTACATTATTAAAATTCTACTTTTGGTGATATTTTTCATGTTGTTTTAATATTTTATTAATATCTTATAAGATATCATGATATAAATTTAATATTACTATTTAAAATTTTAAAATATTTGAAATTATAAACGGGTCGGATTAGCGGATCGGGTATCTGTTAATCCAACGGATACGGATTTGGATCGAGCTATCAATGATCCGTCGGGTTAACGGAGCGGGTTTGGATCGAATTTTTTTTTTTAAGTAAACGAATTTGGATTTAGGTCGATCCAATCCAAATTCGATCCATTTACAGGTCTACCTGAGGGATTTGGCGCAGCAAGAAGAGAGGGTTTCGGTCAATCGGGGAAGAAGAAGATTGGGTGCCCAAATCAGATTTTTTTTTTTTTAAGTAACGGGACAGAAGAAAGAAAAAAAAGTGTTGAATGTCTATTGGGGGGCAATAGACGCATATTGGGGAGCAATAGACGTTTTTAAATGATATAATCTCTTCGTTTTTTTCTTTAAACAAAGTTTTATTTGTCTAAATTTAGGGAGATTAGTTCATATTCTGGCAACCGAAAGTTCTATTGGGGGACAATAGACATCTATTGGGGGGCAATAGACGTCTATTGAGGGGCAATACATGGCTGATAGACGCATATTGAGGGGCAATAGACGTCTATTAGGGGGCAATAAACTATTGGGGCAATAGACGTCTATTGTGGGGCAATAGACCTCTATTGCCCCTCTATTGGGGGGCAATAGATGTCTATTGGGGGCAATAAACATTTCCGGTGAGGTTTTCAGAAAAATCCGGTGACCGGCGACCGGATTCCGGAGAAGTTGGCCGGGATCCGGCGACCGGTGACCGGGCTCCGGCCAAATCTCTTATGGTTTCTCTCTTTTCCATTTTCTCTCTCCCTCTCTAAGTAACAAAGGGATGAGGGTAAAATGGTATTAAAAAAAATAAAAAAATCTTAATGGGGTATTAGGGAAGACCTCCTTAGAGTGTTTTAGGTAAGAGGGAATTAAAAAAACTTAATGGGGTAAGTGGGAAAAAATTTTCTAAAAATGAGGTAAATGGACAAAAACCCTATATATATATTAAAAAGAGAAGCATCCAATTTCACAGATTCAAAGTAAATAACTCTGAAAAAAAAATTTAAAAAAAAGGACACTTGTGTTCCTCTAATAAATTCCTAGTTTGACATAAGGTTCAGCCTTATCTGCTAATCGACACAGATTCTCAATGTTGTTTAATAGATATCTAATCCTTCAAATCATGTTCACAATCAAGCAAACCAAAGTATAATATTTTGAGCAATTTACCAAAAAGGTAAAATGCCCGAGCCCAATACCCATGCGCAGAGGAACACCAATTAATGCCCATGCGGTCCCTTTAAGTTTTGACTAATATAAAATAAACATTAAAGTTGATGTTAATTACAAAATTGCCACCGTATCTTTTAAATTGATTTTAATTACAAAATTACCACCGTAATTCAACATAAAAGCAAAAAATGTTTAATTTTTGACTCATATCATGCTCATCATCCAAATCTATCTAAAACATTATATAATACTATTGTCTAACAGTAATATTTGCAACCTTATTATTTTGTAATAGCATTTTCAATGTTATACTTGATTAACGTCCTACACACAAAAACACCTTCAACTTTCATAACAAGTTATGAGATTGATTTTGCAGTACAGCACAAAATAGTATTTTATCCTTTGCTATATTCTTGGTCTTCATCTCTCTTCCTGACCTTGAGTTTTTTGCTCTCATGTTACCTATAGTTTATGTCTTTACATTACGAATCTTTCTCTTGGTAGTCATTGTGTGAAACTGCAAATAATGAACAAACGATTAACATGTCAGCTGTTATGGTTATAAAGTAAAAGTGACTATATGCAGTATTTGTTGGTGGTTTGGTGCAACTTACTTCATATATCTAATAATTAAGGAATAAATGCATAAATGAGGCAAGTCACATGTATGGATAGAGAAATGAACTACTAAATCCATTGAATATATGAAGTTCATATCAAAACATTTAACTCATTAGTATACATTGAATAATCACTATTAAGTGCCGGTAGGAGCTGATTGCTACTGACGGTCAGTAGAATCTGGTAACTGCTATTGAGGATCAATAGAATTTGGTAATTGTGACTGAGGGTTAGTAGAATTTGGGTCACCGTTAAACTCATTAGTATACATTGGATGATCATTGTTAAGTGCTAGTAGGAACTGATTGCTACTGAGGGTCAGTAGAATCTGGTAAATGCTACTGAGGATCAGTAGAATCTGGTGAGTGTTGTAAGTGCTACTGAGAATGAGTAGACTCTGGTAACTACTACTGAGGGTCGGTAGAATCTGGTAACTGCTATTGAGGATCAATAGAATTTGGTAATTGTGACTGAGGGTTAGTAGAATTTGAGTCACCGTTAAACTCATTAGTATACATTGGATGATCATTGTTAAGTGCTAGTAGGAACTGATTGCTACTGAGGGTCAGTAGAATCTGGTAAATGCTACTGAGGGTCAGTAGAATCTAGTAAGTGTTGTAAGTGCTACTAAGAATTAGTAGACTCTAGTAACTACTACTGAGGGTCGGTAGAATTTGGTAATTGGGATCCATATCCCCACCAACAACAACAGTTAACAAGGTAGCACCAGTAGATACAAATGTAAAGACAGTTTCTCAATCACAGGACTTGGCTAACATGCTTACGAATTCTCTACTGAGAGTTAGTGAAAATTGAAGTAGTTCTTGTTCATTGTGAGTAAAATTTGGATAACTACTAACTATAAGTGATAATTGAATAAAGCATCATTGCTACTGACTGTCAGTAGTATGACATGTTTCCTACTAAGGTCAGTATGAAATTGAGGAATTGCTACTGAGAGTTAACAGGGAACTGGGTAAATTTTATTGAGGGTCAATAATAGAATTGTCAGGGGGTTAGTATGAAAATGAATAATTGCTATTGAGATTCAGTATGAATAAGGTAATTGCTAATGTGAGTCAATTGGAATAGAGCAATTGCTACTAAGGGTCAGTATACAGATTGAAAAGATAATCTGAAATTCATAAGAACTTCACTAACATAATATATGTAATGATAACAAGTAGAGTAATAGGGAATCAAAACATGCAACTACCCTGGCAATAGAAAGCCCAACAAAAAGGGTACTTGAATCAACCAATTACTTAATGAAAACAAAATTGTGAAATCTCAAACACCAAACACTGAATCAACAACTTTTCAACGACTAAGCAAAATGAAATGCATGAGCCAGAAAAAAGGAAAAGCAAAATCATACTATACATATGAGCTAACACATGATGACAGCATCATGAATGATATCAAAAACAAATTTGAATAACAAAAAGTGTAAAAAAGAATAAAGAAATTCATATGCAAAACAACCCATCATAAATTCGATAGAAATGGAATTGCGAAATTCAAATTGCATCAAAAACATACCCCAAATTGCTGAATTTACAGATCAAACTTCATGTTTGAGTGAGAAATTGAAATTCAAATCCGTCGGCCTTGATCGATCTTGATCTAGATACGGATCTAAATCTAGATCTGAGTCCTCCCTCTCTCTCGCTCTGTCTCTCTCGCTCTCTCTAAACACTGTCGTCAGTCTTTCTTTGTTGTTCTATATTTTAGAAATCCAAGGATATTTTTGTCAATAAAAAAAGATAGAATTTATCTGCGTGCACTTTAGATGTCCGTATGGGCCATCTCATCTCACCGCAAAGGAAAAGAAGCCTCGTGTTTTGCTCATGGGAATAATAAGAATAAATCTGTAGTTACTGGTAATTTGCTATTATTCCCGCCAAAAAAAAAAGTATAATATTTTTAGTATCACATTTTATCTAAACTACATCCCTGCATGTTCTTTGATTCAAAACAATTGACAACATAATTCAAAGCTGATCAAAAACTTCAGCAAAAATAACCTAATTGACCATAAAACAAAGGACCATGCAATCCACAACGCAGCAACATCTAGTTTGAGAAAATATCGCTTTTTGACGCAGAAAGGCATTTACACCATTTTACCACTTGCTACAATACAATTAGCTCTGCTCTGTTTAGTGTTCAAGAACCTTTTGTAATAGAAGTATGAATTTGCTTGAAATTCCATAAGCTACACTTGCTTACCTGTAATTACATTTACTGTTAAATTGTGGGTGAGCCAGAATTGACTTTCGAAAGTGAAGAAGCTGCAAGAGAATTCGCTGACAAACAAATTTTTCTGTGGCTACAGACTTAACTCAAGTTTTTATATCCTCAAAATTTTCACCTCAGTTTTGTTGTGAGACGATCTATAACAGAGTTTTTATTCTAAACTTACTTCAAGATTCTAAACAATTTGTGGAACTTTCATCACCACAAACGATAATTCAACATTTCTAACCCATATTAGCTCATCAGACCTATGAATTGATCTCGACTTCTATTGATTAAGCACAGAATGAAAAAAAAAAAAAAATAATAATAATAATAATGAACCTGGAAGTATCAACAAATAATAGACACACACAAATCTATTTTTTTAGTACAGAATGTTTAAAGTTCAAAGGGTTTTAACCCTATCTTGTACTTAAGCTTCTTCTATCATACTGTTTGAAACATACATCCAACCGTTTAATACACACAATTGTAAATAATTTCCACAGTTACACTCAAAATTTTAATCGATCATCGTATCTATGCAATTATACACCACCAAAACTAACTGAAATCAAACACACACCTCTTCTTGTGTTGAAAACCTTTTCCCAAACTTGATCACCAAAACAAACCCAAAACCCCTCCAAAAAAATCATCAAAATCCTGCAAATCTCCTCATCTTGTTCCTACCCAAGCAATCTACGATTGATCCCTGAGCTTGATCTTTTCAGTCTATCTGATGGCCTCGTCTCTTCGGTACGATCTGGTTCACACACACAGAAACAGGGGCCACCCCCATTAGAGAGATACTATTACTAAAAAGCCATGGCCTTTCTTTTGCAACAGGGGCCACCCACCATCGTCTTCATCTCTCTATTGCTCATCACCTGCATAGCTCTCTCTGCTGCAGCAGCTTTCGCTTTCCTCTTCTTCTCGAACCCATCAAACACCACCACCACACCCACCTCCACCACCACTTCAATCGACTCAAAGGCTCTGCCTTTAGCCAAGTTGAACCATCCGGTGGTGATCTTGGTCTCCTCAGATGGGTTTAGATTTGGTTACCAATTCAAGACCCCAACTCCAAATATTCATCGTCTGATAGCAAATGGGACTGAAGCCGAAACGGGTCTGATTCCGGTCTTCCCAACTCTTACTTTTCCTAATCACTACTCTATTGTCACAGGTCTTTACCCAGCTCACCATGGAATCGTCAACAACCACTTTGTGGATCCCTACACTGGGGAGTTCTTCAATATGGGAAGCCATGAGCCCAAGTGGTGGCTCGGCGAGCCGCTGTGGGAGACTGTGGTGAACCACGGTTTGAAGGCTGCTACGTATTTCTGGCCGGGTGCTGAGGTAAAGAAAGGTTCTTGGACTTGCCCTGAAAAGTATTGTCAACAATATAATAGTTCTGTTCCTTTTGAGGAGCGGGTTGATACTACTCTAGGGTTCTTTGATTTGCCTAGTAGTGAGATACCTTATTTTATGACACTGTATTTTGAGGACCCTGATCATCAGGGCGACCAGGTTGGGCCTGATGATCCCGAGATTACTGAGGCTGTTGCCAACATTGATAGGATGATTGGGAGGTTGATTGAGGGTTTGGAGAAAAGAGGGGTTTTCGAAGATGTGACGATTATTATGGTGGGTGATCATGGGATGGTTGGTACTTGTGATAAGAAGTTGATTTTCCTTGACGATCTGGCCTCTTGGATTGAAATTCCGGCGAGTTGGGTCCAGTCGTATACTCCATTGCTTGCAATTCGTCCCCCGCAGGAGTTGATACTGCGGATGTCGTGGCTAAGATGAATGAAGGTTTGAGTTCGGGGAAGGTTAAGAATGGGAAGCAATTGAAAATGTATCTCAAGGAGAAGCTTCCTAGTCGGTTACATTATGCAGCGAGTGATCGAATTCCTCCGATTATAGGGTTGGTCGAAGAGGGATTTAAGATAGAACAGAAGAGCTCAAAGAGGCAAGAATGTGGAGGAGCACATGGTTATGATAATGCTGTGTTTTCCATGAGGACGATATTCATTGGCCATGGTCCTCAGTTTGCAAGAGGGCGCAAGGTTCCTAGTTTTGAAAATGTCCAGATATACAACTTGGTCACTAAGATTCTCAATATCCAGGGTGCACCTAACAATGGATCTGAATCATTTCCAAAGTCTATTCTTTTGCCTAGTGCTTAGTATCTTTCTCCCAAGCATTTCCGGGGTGGAGTCAGCTTCTTCAAATTCAAGCAATGGTTGGCAAAATTTAACTATCTTGAAATGGTATGCTTATGTGCTTGTGAGTCTATAAGGTCAGAAGTTTTGAAGATTATGAGGCTTTGCTCCCATGAGCTTAGCAGCTGAAGCATGCTTATTTTGTTACCAATGGCATTCTTTATTTGCTTCCTTCAATAGGACCAGCACTTGTAATTATGATCCTCCTTTCAATCTCTATTATTACGGATTCTCTTTTATACAGTTAAGTAATGGGTCTGCATTTGCAATTGTCTGAGTTCCCTTTCTCTCGGAGCAATGTTGAGAATTAGTGTTGCATTAGATTATTTATTTTGCTGGAAAAACTTGGCACTGCGATTATGCCATTTGCAATTGTCTGAGTTCCCTTCCTCTCGCAGCAATGTCGAGAATAAGTGTAATATTAGAGAATTAATTTTGCTGGATGCAAATGTCAATTTGTCAGTGCTTGCTTACAACAAAAGATCGCTAACCTGGTGACTGATATTATTGGTGTTGTTGTTTGGTGACCACAAGTTTTGTGATGTAGATGGAGCAACCCTCCTCTGTTTGTAGACTTCTGGGACTCTCACATAAATGTTTAAAATGCCTCTGTCGTCTGTTTTGTGGATACTTGCATCGAAAAAAATCTGTCCCTTTGAACATTTGAACAGTAGTTGAGCAATGGTGGACTGTGTTTTAGAATCTTCAATCTTGAAAGGTTCCATGATTGCATAAAGTCGGTTGATTGCTTGAATTAGCTAGCTCTGATGTAACTTTCATATGCCACTGATCAAGTATGTGCCAATTGGTGATTGGTTAAAGAGGTTGTCATTGACCAATCAATAATTACAAATGTTTTCCTCGTTCTTCTTAAAAAAAAAAAAAAAAACAAATGCTTTCCTAAAAAAATTAATTAAATGAGGAAAATTAGTAATGTAAAGGCATTCCAAGTCAAAACCACCAAATATCATTCTACTAGTCACCACTTTCAATTCATCATCGAAAAACGATCAAGAACAAGTGATGTAATGTTGAGTAGTTGGAGATTCGCATAACACAACACATTTTACTCACTAATTTCATAAACATAAGACATTGTAAATGTATTTAGATAGTTCATCAATCACCCCCGACCCCAAAATTTCTGATTAAGTTTTGCAAGATATCAATCATCTCAAGAAGTCAACACAATTCCATCATTAACACAAATATTGGTTCCTTTTGTTGTTTTATTAGAATGACTTAAAAGTCTTAAATCCCAATTAAGGGGCGGAATCCCCTATCCATATTCCAAATAGGCCCCCCAACATGGGTCGGTAACAAAATACCATGATGTTAAATTTTTGCAAAAGGTAAAATTAGAATCAATCAACTGCAACAACAATGTCATCAGAAAAAAAAAAAAACAAAAACAAAAACTGCAACAACAAAAGAAACCTCGTCTCTTTGGTACGATCTGGTTCACACACACAGAAACAGGGGCCACCCCCATAGAGAGATACTATTACTAAAAAGCCATGGCCTTTCTTCTGCCTCCTCCTCTTTGCTTTTGACCCTCCCTCATGTAACTTCACCTTTCTCATATTCAAAACCCCAGAATATCTCTCTATCCACCTATCTTCATCTCTCTCTCTCTCTCTCTCAAACTCTGAATTTAAATGGCTGATGTTGTTCGATTACAATTCCATTCGCTTCGGTTCTCTTCGTCTCTGCTCACCTCTTTGAATTCTCTGCAACCGGGTCTCTTTGTTAACCAAAACCCATTTAGGAGGGCCTATGCTCTCTCTGATTCTTCCCTTGCTCGCTTTGCTTACAGACCCAGAAAGCAGTTGGTACATTTCAAGGTGAGTTACCATGACTTGTTCGTGAAAAGTTCAATACTTTGTTATCTGTTTGATGTTTGCTTCAATTTTATGAGGACCCTTTTGGTTAAATGTTATGTTTTAGCCGTGTATTTGTAGCCTTTTGGGAAAATTGTGGTGAAATGACCATGTTTTCTGCACATTATGAGCATGATAGGGAAACCTATCTGTTGAAGGTGTTTAATTGAATTGAAATTTCAGACCTAGTTGAAATTTGGATTGACACTTATTTGTGGGAGAGAATTAGGCGGAAAAAGATCGAAAATTTGATGATTTTACACTTTGGATTATCTTTGGTTTTGATGACTTCAATGCTGGCTCTTTTGCTTAAATACTATAATGATAGAATTGATTTAATCTTAGATATTGATTTTATATCTGTCTTATGGACCAATTACTGTATTCGAGGGGTTGTATGGGATTACCTTCACTTATATGGTTTGGATGGTACAGTTTTCGTAAAGGTCAAAGAAAAAACACCCCGCTTCGTTGCATTGAGTGATTTAGGTTTCAGTTCTTCTGTACTGTTATATGATTTACATTAATAAAGCTTGGGATGGCAGTTTCACGAGATGAAGAAACCCTTTGGAAATGATATTTTGTTAGTTCTGCTTAACTGTTAAAGTATGCTTATAGTTACCAAATGGTCTTATGGCTTCTGTGTATTTCGTTACATGCTGTACTTCAGGTACAGGCCGCTGTCACTGAAACAGACCAGCCAAAATGGTGGGAAAGAAGTGTTCCGAATATGATTGACATACATTCTACTCAAGAATTCTTGAGTGCTTTAGGTCAAGCTGGAGATAGATTAGTTATTGTAGAATTCTACGGCACTTGGTGTGGTTCTTGCCGTGCATTATTTCCTAAGGTAACAATTGATTAAGTGATCCAGATAGAAATTCATTCTGTCAACATAAGTCTTGCCGTGCATAGAATTTGGTTTTGGTTTTCTATTTAGCTTAACATCTAAAAAGACTTTTCTTTATACAAGGACATTAGTAAAGTAATTGATCAATTATTCTATGGTACCCTTTGGTATAAAACTTATCAACCATCGTTAATGCCGAGCATGACTTGGTAACTTCAATTTTTTGTTGGACATCTAACTATCTAAGTGTTATGTTTTCTGAAGGTATCATTGTTTGTAAAAGCTATTTAGTTATAAAAATAAAGCCTTAAATTGTAACTAATATCTGGAAATGTGATGGCACTCTCTTAACTCTCAGCTTTAAAGAGCAGTGTAATGTGCAAAATAAACGTATAGTTGTGAAAATTTTCCTGCATAGTTAGATATTATCACTATTTCAAATTCACTTTCGTGTAATGCATGTGTCAGCTCTGCAGAACAGCTGAGGATCACCCTGAGATTCTATTCCTGAAAGTGAATTTTGATGAGAATAAGCCAATGTGCAAGAGTATGAACGTGAAGGTCCTTCCCTATTTCCACTTTTACCGTGGATCTGAGGGACAGCTGGAATCCTTTTCATGTTCACTTGCTAAGGTAATTCTAAAGTTTCATTCTTTTATCAATCATGTTACAAAGAGCTTCCTTCTGTCCTAACTTTGTTCGGTTAAGATGGGAAACAAAATGTTGTATCTCTCTTTTCTTTATCCATGATGTAAAACAGTTTCCCGTGAAGTACCCAACTATGAACCATCACTGATTGAAACATACCCTGATTGGTTTGGCTGACTAGGATTGTGCATAATGCTTGCTACAGCGTATCTTGTTGAAACAATCCCCTCCAATATATTATTCGTCTAGACTATATGTCGTGCAGATAATGTGGATGATGAAGTTTTAGTTTTTCTTTTAGGAAGTCTTCACATTCTACCGTATCTGAATTCATCTCATCGTTTTCATAATCTTCTGCAGTTCCAGAAAATAAAGGATGCTATTGAATTACACAACACTGCTCGCTGCAGCATCGGCCCTCCAAAGGGTGTTGGAGATCTTAAACTTGAACCTTCCTTGGTTCAGAAGGACAAATCCTCAGAATCTGCTTCAGCATAGATCTTCTTCAACTCAAGTGATTGTATTAAGGGGCGTCAGTCCATATCATCAACCCCAGCATAGTCAAGACAGCACTCTACTTGTATTCTGTATATTTCCTTCTATGTAAAAGAATCCCATATGTTGCCAGTCAGCCACATTCTTTGCCATTCTTGTTCTGAAAGCCATGTATGTATTTGAAAATTCAGTGTACAAGCAATTCCAGGTTCTTAATATAAAGAGTAATTTATTCTGTCACCAAGATTTGCAACAACTGGTTTTACAGGTCCAGTTTTCCTATCACGCATGTCTAACAGATTTGTTAATAATTTAGTCAGATTATCCAACATTTTTATTTCGGAAAACATAAATAAGAACCCTAAATCCTTAACATATTCTAATTTAAACAAGTGGCAATGTTTGAGTGGATTAATTTATAATTTGATAGAAATCTTAATCCGCATAAAATCCTATCGATTAATTTCTCTTGAAGACCAAGGCCTCTGAAATGGGCAAATCCTTGAAGATCATTAGATATTTTTCCATATATGGCACTATGGCAGTGAATAACATAGGATTGCAATCCCAATTTATACTGGATACTGTGACTCCAATTGGATAACACATTTTGCACATTACTAATCTGCCCTTGACCGCTAATCTCTTTTGGATAGTTTGCATTAGTTATGGAAACATATAAGAAGAGGATTAATGGATAAAAAAGATTTTCGGACTCCCCCATTGAAGTTTCGGATTTTACCTCCTTGTCAAGTCTTTGAACTTACCATTTAGTTTCTTGCTCCAACCATATAAATCACCTCCCAATTCTTCAGAGAAAACCATCGTCTACTTCTTTGTTTCCTTTGCATTTTGCTCACTAGTTTGTTCTTTGCTTAGTTTTCAAGGTTTTCTAGCTAGGTTTTCTAGAAATGGCTGATCCTTCTTCATGTGCTCATTGCAGCATCTATGAGAGGTTGGACTGGACTGAGTCTGTTCACCGTGATGAGATCTTGGCTGTGCTTTCGAGGGTCGAAAGCAACGGCAAAGGGTTTGTCCAACCCCAGCAACTTGTTGCTGAGTTTGAAGCAATCCCTGAAGCATTTGGAGAAGTTTCAAAGAACATTCAGGAAGCTGTTGTTCTATCTCCATACCTAGCCCTCGCTCTTCGTCCAAGGCCCGGTGTTTGGGAACACATCCTAATCAACATGAAGACACTCGAGGTTGAGGAGTTGCCTGTGGCTGAGTACTTGAAGATGAAGGAGGAACTCGTCGATGGAAGGTAGATTTACCTTTGGTTTTACTTCAACTTTTGTTGCTTGTTTATGTTAAATATTAACAATATGATAATGCTTACAATGTTTTTGTGTGTATCAAATTGCAGTGCCAATGGAGGCTTTGTGCTAGAGTTGGACTTTGAGCCATTCAATGCTTCAGTTCCCAAACCAACTCTTTCCAAGTCCATTGGAAATGGCCTTGAGTACCTCAACCGCCACCTCTCTGCAAAGCTATTCACTGAGCGGGAGAGCATGCATCCAGTGTTGCTCGAGTTTCTCCGCCTTCACACCCATGACGGCAAGAACCTGATGCTGAATGACAACATTGAGGATGTGGAAGAACTCCAAGATGTTCTCAAGGAGGTGGAGGAGTATCTCTCTTCACTAGCCCTCGGAACTCCATATGAAGCTTTCGAGCATAAGTTGCAAGATCTGGGCTTGGAGAGAGGTTGGGGAAACAATGCTGAGCTTGTGCTTGAAACGATCCGGCTGCTCTTGGACCTTCTTGAGGCACCAGATGCTTGCAATCTCGAGAAATTCATCAGCAAGATCCCCTTGGTCTTTAATGTTGTGATCATGTCTCCCCATGGTTATTTTGCACAAGACAATGTCTTGGGATATCCTGACACTGGTGGCCAGGTTAGTCGCAATAAATGTTTCATGTATAGGGTTTATAGTTTTAGATTTAGCATCATTTGTTAATTCCGATCATTGAGTTTGATAATTTATTTGGTTGCTTTTGCTAGGTTGTTTATATCTTGGATCAAGTGCGTGCTTTGGAGAATGAGATGCTTAAGCGTATCAAGGAACAAGGGCTTGATATCACCCCTCGCATTCTTATTGTAAGTTCTGTGAATAAGAGCTCCTAGTTCATGTAGTTCATTGATTTTGTACCACAATCTAATGTACACATTGTTTCTTATATCCAGGTTACAAGGCTCCTTCCTGATGCTGTCGGGACTACTTGCGGTCAGCGTCTTGAGAGGGTGTATGGAACTGAATATTCAGATATTATCCGTGTTCCTTTCAGAACAGAGAAGGGAATTGTCCGTAGATGGATCTCAAGATTTGAAGTCTGGCCATATCTAGAGACTTACACTGAGGTGAGGTTTTGAATAATCACAATCACATGTCATCATTTTCGCCTTGTATTTCATTCCAAGACTAACCAGTAGTTTTTTTTCTTCTTGTTATTAGGATGTTGCAACAGAACTTCTCAAGGAGTTCCAGGGCAAGCCTGATCTTATCATCGGAAACTACAGTGATGGAAACATTGTGGCCTCATTGTTGGCACACAAATTTGATGTTACTCAGTGCACCATTGCTCATGCCTTGGAGAAGACAAAGTACCCTGATTCTGACTTGTACTGGAAGAAACTTGAGGACAAGTACCACTTCTCTTGCCAGTTCACAGCTGATCTCATTGCCATGAACCAGACCGATTTCATTATCACAAGTACCTTCCAAGAGATTGCTGGAAGCAAAGACACTGTTGGTCAATATGAGACTCACATTGCCTTCACAATGCCTGGCCTCTACCGCGTTGTCAATGGTATAGATTGCTTTGATCCCAAGTTCAACATTGTTTCCCCAGGAGCTGACATGGACATTTACTTCCCGTACACTGAGAAGGAAAGACGGTTGACATCATTCCACCCCGAAATCGAAGAGCTCATCTACAGCCAAGTTGAGAATAAGGAACACTTGTGTGTCTTGAATGACAGGAACAAGCCTATCATCTTCACAATGGCAAGGCTTGACCGTGTGAAGAACATCACCGGGCTTGTGGAATGGTATGGCAAGAATGCCAAGCTTAGGGAGTTGGTTAACCTTGTGGTTGTGGCTGGGGATCGGCGAAAGGAGTCCAAGGACAACGAGGAGAAGGCTGAGATGAAGAAGATGTACGAGCTCATTGACACCTACAAGTTGAATGGACAGTTCAGATGGATTTCTTCTCAGATGAACCGCGTGAGGAACGGTGAGCTCTACCGCTATATTGCTGACACTAAAGGAGCTTTTGTGCAACCTGCTGTCTATGAAGCCTTTGGCTTGACTGTTGTGGAGGCCATGACTTGTGGATTGCCTACCTTTGCTACTTGCAAAGGCGGCCCGGCTGAGATTATTGTGAATGGAAAATCCGGCTACCACATTGATCCATATCATGGTGACAAAGCTGCTGAGATCCTTGTTGACTTCTTTCAGAAGTGCAAGGTTGATCCTTCTCACTGGGACAAGATCTCCCAAGGAGGCTTGAAGCGTATCGAAGAGAAGTAAGCAATGCCTTCCCTAAACCCTAATTTGCTTTCACTAACTTGTGCTAGAAGTAATTATATATGTACGTGCTTACATGTTTGTCTTGTTTATGTAGGTATACTTGGCAGATTTACTCTGAGAGGCTGCTGACCCTGACCGGAGTTTATGGCTTCTGGAAGCATGTTTCTAACCTTGACGAGAAGCGTCGCTACATAGAAATGTTGTATGCCCTCGGGTATAAGAAATCGGTTGAGTCTGTTCCTCTTGCTGAAGAAGAGTGAAGCAGAGGTGGAAGAGTGAATAAAAGAGCCAGAAGCAAAGCAATTTGGTTGGCTGGCTCAGAGTCATGAAGTTTTGTTAGGAATTTTGTCTAGGAATTTTGACTAGGCAGAATTATTTGTTTTAGTCATTTATTTTTTATTTTCATTTTCCATTTTGGTTGGAATGTTTGAACTTTGGGTTTTTTTACCCATTAATATCAATTGAGTCAAATTCATATCTGTTCTCCAGCTGTTATGGTGTAATTATTTTCCATCTTTCCATATTCTGGTTCCAATGGTTTGAGCTTATCAATTGCAGTCAGCTTTGCTACAGTTAAGGGAAATCACGAGTACTAATTTGATATGTGATCGTTTTTTGAGAATGCAATCTTTTAAAGTAGAATCCAATATTTCCATTATGGTTGGAGATTATGGTTTTCACCACTATCTTGTTTTTTTTTTTTTTTTTTTTTTTTTCAGAAAATATTTGAGCATAAAATCTTAGATTATCTTTGTATAATATCCAATAAGATAATGGTGAAAAATGGCGATTTAAAAATATAACAAATTACATTTAAGTTATTGACAAAATATGACTTTACAAATAAATCATCTAAAGATTGAATTAAACATATAAGGACTAAATCTTACAAATAAGGACAATGTGCTCTCCACTTGCCACATGTCATAAGTTAATTTACTTTTTTATCCTTAACTACTTCTTTTAACTTCTAATCATTTTATAAAGATCAAATCTTACAAATAAGGACAATCTGCTCTCCACTTGCCACATGCCATGAGTTAATTTACTTTTTTACCCTTAACTACTTCTTTTGACTTCTAATTCCCTTATGTTACTTTTTTTTTTTTTTTCTGAGAATAATTCTTTATGTTACTTTTTTTTTCCTTGAGAATAATCCATTTATGTTACTTCACAAAATCTCACTCTCCTACTACTCTCATCTCATCATCTAATCCTGCTACTGTACTCGTCCAATCCTGCTACTGCACTCATACTCGTCCAGTTCTGCTACTGCACTCGTCATCGCCCAATCCTGCTACTGTACTTGTCCAATCCTGCTACTGCACTCATACTCGTCCAGTTCTGCTACTGCACTCGTCATCGCCCAATCCTGCTACTGCACTCGTACTCGTCCAGTTTTGCTACTGCCCTCGCTGCACTCATACTTGTTCAGTTCTACTACTACACTTGTACTCGTGTTCTGCTACTGCACTCGTCATCACCTAATCCTGCTACTGCACTCATACTCGTCCAGTTCTGCTACTGCACTTGTCCAATCCTGCTACTGCCCTCGCTGCACTCATACTCATCCAGTTCTGCTACTACACAGTAGCACATAACAACAATAAACTGCAGAAATAAACTTCAATTAAACACAGTAGCACATAACAACAATAAACTGCAGAAAGAAACTTCAATTAAACACAGTAGCACATAACAATAATAAACTGCATAAAGAAACTTCAAATAAACTGCACACAAATAAACATCAAATAAACTGCACACAGTAGCACATAATAAACTGCACACAGTAGCACATAACAACAATAAACTGCAGAAAGAAACTTCAATTAAACATAGTAGCACATAACAATAATAAACTACACAAATAAACTTCAAATAAACTGCACACAAATAAACATCAAATAAACTGCACACAGTAGCACATAACAATAATAAACTGCAGAACGAAACTTCAAATAAATTGCACACAGTAGCACATAACAATAATAAACTGCACACAGTAGCACATAACAACAATAAACTTAACACAGTAGCACATAACAACAATAAACTGCATAAAGAAACTTCAATTGAACACAGTAGCACATAACAACAATAACATAGTAGCACATAACAAATACAACAATAACACAACAGCACAAATACAAGAATAACACAGTAGCACATAACAACAATAAACTGCAGAAAGAAACTTCAATTGAACACAGTAGCACATAACAACAATAACACAATAGCACAGTAGCACATAACAAATACAACAATAACACAGTAGCACAGTAGCACAAATACAAGAATAACACAGTAGCACATAACAATAGTATGTAAGTTGAACAGTAGCACATAACAATAGTATGTAAGTTGAAAACTGCACACATAGTACTGCTACTGCTACCACCAGTACCCTAGTTCTGTAAAAGAAGTCTGTAATGTGCATAGAGCATAAGAGTTATCACTCGTACAATTTGGCGAAATTATATGTAGCATCCTACCAAACCTCCACATTAAGCATGATACTGCTACCACCATAAATTCAGTGCCTAATCCAAGATAGCATTATCAATACCTTTCTTTCTTTGCTTTTTGACTTCATCTCATTCTAAAAAGCATTCTATACAAAAGAAATGCCAGTTCAGGTACGATTATCATGGCTTCAACTTTTTTTGACCTAGCACATTACGCATGCTACTTCTACGACCAGTACCCTAGTTCTGTAAAAGAAGTCTGTAATGCAGAACCCATATCATAGCCTTTGATAACCATAACAACATCCACAACATTTCATAAGCATGCTACTGCTACCAGTACTTAAACCAACTTAATAACATCCAAATTATTCAAACTACTCTTCCAAAAAAAAAAAAAAATTTATCCAAACCAAAATATATTTAACGAAAATTTTAGTTTATCAAGAGATTGAAAAGAAGTGCCTCATTGAACCTCCACATTAAGCATGCTACTGCTACCACAAGTACCCTAGTTTCGTGATCAATTTCATTGGTACTAATCAAATGAGGAAATAACAGCTAATCAACCACTCGATTCCCAATTAGATCCAACACAAAATGCAACACAAAATTGAAAAAACAGTCGACGCAAGTGAGAAGCATCAATCCAACAGTATCAGAAGTCAAAATCTTCCTCATTCCAGCATTTGATTTTTCCGACAAAATGTGAGAAAGCTATAGCAGAGACTATGGAATTAGAAATGGATGCGAAGCTGAGAGCAAAGACGAACCTCCGAATAAGAAGAAGGATTGAAGGATCGAAGGAGATTGGGGCCTCGGGATCGGCGGAGTTAAGAGGAGGAGGAGGAGGAGTAGCTGGAGGTGGAGAGAACGTGAGATCGACCACCGGCATCGGAGCTGCGGGTTGGACTCGCCGACATCTGACTTGAGATCGACGATCGGCACCGGAGCTGCGGCAGTGTCCTGAGTCGGACGAGGCGACGTTGACGAGTCGAGGTCTTGAGTTGCTAGAGGGAGCTGATGAGAGAAGAGAAAAGTTTGGGTCTGAACGGAGGGAGTTGAGAGAAAAAAATCATAATCTTTTGATAATGGCATTGCAGTAATTTTAATGAAAAATTGTATTGATTCGTAATTACGCATGAAATCTCAGAGATTAGGTCTACTCCATTCTCTTTGGGCTTGGGCTTTGTGTCCTTATTTGTATAAATCTTATACAAGATGGGTTTTCTGTTTTTGTAAATTTGGTCAGTTACTTATATGTAATTTTCTATTAAAAATATTCAGCACGACTCATATCAACATGTAAGATTTAGGGTACATAAGATTGAGGAGGAGTGTTAAAGAAGTTATTCACGCTTCTATCTATTGTTAAGAAGTAATTTTTATCAGTGATTATTGGCTACATCTTTGTTTTTTGTTGCCGTGTTGTCTATGTTATTCAGTACGTAAGATTTAAAATGATGTTTTTTTTTTTTTTTGATCTAATCATCATCCAAACAGAATGAAATTTACAAGCAGGGATGCAATGTAGTACAACCTACTTCTAACTCAAGTCCGATCATCTGATCTGATATGAACATACCTTCCAAATTCTAAAAACAAAAAATGGAGTTAAACACTCCGGAACACCAGTAAGGCTACAAATGACCAAAATCCAGCAAACGGGTCACAGCATGGTTCGAGCCAGCACCGGCATACCAACTGACCCAAGAAAGAAAAGTGAGCACCAGTTATCTTTGCGTGGTCGGCTAGTGAATACACGTGATAGAAACTGTTTTGAGGATCAACATCAATACACGTGATTTAAAATGAATATCAACATGTTGGATGAGTCGTGATATACCAATTAAGAAAGATTTAAACAAACAAATATTTGAGTTTGAGTTTGAACAAGGTCTTCTTTCTTAATATACTAAAGCTGGGTTGGCACTGTACACTGTTCATCTTGGCCTCGAAATGGAGTGACGATTTTGCCCTTGCTGCTTGCCTCAACTACAGTTTTGCCATTGATTTACGGATAAGGCCGATGGAGGCTTCGAGCGAGAAAATAATAGAGGTCTGGGTTTGTTTTGGAAGAGATCCGGTTTCTTGCAGTATAGAGAGATTGAGAGAGAGAAGCACTGAGAGCGAAGTAGAGGTCCATAGCAAGATTTGGATCGGGTTTGTTTCGTTTTGTTTTGTATCCAGAGAGATTGGCGCAGAGGCTTCGCTGCAGAGATAGAGAGATCTTTGCATAATTGAACAAGGTAATGGTTGAGTTTTATTAGTTTGAATTTTGAACGATAAAAGGATGAATTGATTTGGGTTTGTGCGTCTTTTTTTATGGGTTTGGTTTTGAACTGATTGGGGTTTTAATTTTTTAGGAGTTTTGTTTGTGTCAGAGTTTCAGATTTTAGTGACCGATTGGCCTGGTTGATTTTTGGTTAGTTTTTGTGGTAAAGTTATAGTCTTCATTGATTCTGTAGCTCTAAAGAACTTATTGAGGTATTGTTCGGTTTTGATTTGGGGAGGAAGAGAACAATTTATAGAAATGTCAGCTTAATCAAGTGTAGAGCCTTTCAAGGTTTAGGTTTAGGATGTATAAAGTGTATATTTGAATTGTTCTTTCAAGTTTAGTTTTCTTTGTTTTGGAGGGATATAATATGTTAGTGATTTGATTGTAATATTTTAGTGGTAGGTTTTGAGTGTGCCACTAATATTAGAAACATGAAATCGTATAGACATCCTACAAACTAGAGCCATGCCACTGATATACTTATTTTTCATTTGTGGTCTTCTTTTTCTCGGTTTGAAGTAGTAAAGTTCCTCTGTTCTTGAATGTTATCCCTAAACCCTAAACCCATTAGTTTTGAATGTTAGACTGGAAGCATTCTTCTATTCACGTCATAATTCATTACTGTTTTGTTCGCATACTCATAATGACAGTAATTTTGTCTCTAACCAGCTTAGAATACGAGCTTTCATTCTAATAGGTTTTTACCCCCATTTTCATTTTACAATCTTCCATTACAATCTTCCTGCTATGCTATCTCAGCTGAAATACCCACCTAGGGATTTGGAACATCTGCTGCCACAACCACAATTAGCTTCAAATCATAGTCATACTCAACCCGATAAGCATCCATTTTCTATAAGGTGATTATTTGATTTCCAATTTTTGTTTTCCGATTCTATCTTATAATTTTCTTAAGATAAAGTTGGGTTTGATTTTGTAGTTTTTTTATCCCTGCTACAAGGGCCTAACATTGCGAGTTCTTTTCTTTGCAGTGTCGAGGACTAGACTAAACATAATCCTCGCTTGCAACATTCCTAATAATAATCCCATGATTGAGGTTTGTGCCCTTTCTATCTCACACACATTCAGAAACACATTTGAGAATTTTGCATCTATTTGTGTTGTTTGTGTCAATTCCAGGTTTGATATTTTGGAGTTAATGGTTTTACATTGTAATTGATGTCATTAACTTATGTAAATTATTAGAGTACCATTTCTTTTGATATTATTACACAGATATCCATGAGGGGACTTTTTTCATACAAAAAACCTTGCATATTTTTTTCGCAGTTCACTTATACCAGCAACATAGCCTTTTCATATTAAATTCAAGCCTACCAAGTCATATTGCCATGTTGGTTTTAGTTTAATAGTACTTCTTTAGATGAGTTCTCCAATTGCGATAATATGATCTTTAAACCGACTCCAACATGTTTTGTACTTACCATTATCACTTTCCTCTTGCTTAGTGCTATATCTTAGACATGCTGTTCCTTTTGCATGTAACTAGCATTTCACAACTACAATTGGAGCAACCACTTTTTTACACCTACTCCAGTAACAACTTTTGCTATGCTGGCTTAGAAGTAAACCTTTTGTAAAGCTACAACTAAAGCAGCTAAACCTGTTCTACAATAGCATTGCTGAACCAATTCCAGTAGCTAAACCATTTTTTTTCAATCAACTTTGTCAGGTTAACCTTTTTCTATAAAAAAAAAATTTCACTCTTTCAATAAAATGCAATAATTTTTCTTTTGTATTTTATCGTTATTATTTATTTTTATCGTTAGCATTTATTTACAAACACAATTCCGCAGCAAAGCGCGGGTATAATTTCTAGTCCTAAACCATTTGCAACCCCAAAACTCTAAAAGACACCTTTATACTATTTGGCAAAACTGTAAAAGTAAACCAGTAAAACCTTCTAGTATATGTGGATCTCTTCCCTTTCTTCTTCACTCTACCGTTTTGGTCGATTCTGTCTCAAATCCTTGTTCGCAGACAAAACTCAGCAGAAGAAACGAAAACCCTAAATTGCATACCCCTTTCTTCTGCAACTACCCAAATCCCCAATTGGAGCTCAGCGATTAAACCCAGTTGAAATGGCGAGTTATATGTGGAGGAAATACGCAGACTATGTGTACACAAAATGGGAAAGAATGATTCTTTGGAACATGGTGGAGCCCTACACCAGGCCCAAATCGTTTACGCCTCTCGTCACTATCTACGTCGCCGCTTTCTACACTGGAGTCGTCGCCTCTGCCATCACTGAACAGCTCTACAAGGTAATCCCACTTTGTTACTGTGTGTAATTCATACTGTTTTCATTTTTCTGGGTTTATTTGGTTTAGTGTTGAGGAAGAGAAAGTTGGGTTCTTTGCTTTGCCCTTTTTCCAAATTGAACCTGTTTGATTAGGTAAAGTTGGTTATATGAACAAGTAAAGCAAAATCTTACAATCTCTAGTGTGCTGTGAACTTGTTGAATCAGCTTGAAGGTATAAATTGTGAGTAGTGTTGGACCTGTTAGTGTTTCAAACACTTTGTCGATTGGATCAAATAGGTCCAATCCAGTTCATTGTCGATTAGGTTTTGTTGTTTGCATCTGTGCTTTGGTTATAGAGCTGCAATCTGAATAGAAATGAAAATGCTTTGATATCTGAAATTAATCGAGGAGAATTGGGGAGCAGGGTTGGGAGATGTGTTTTATGGTTTTGATCAACCATGGTTGGCGTTTCTTTTAATTTGAATCTATTGAGTGATTGGTGAAGAATTGAAAGTCTCAATTTGGCTATATGTCAGCTTATTGTATGCTGCAAACTTGTAAGCTCATTTATAATGGTCTGCAGTAAGATGTTCATAACCTTGCAAATGTTTTGCCCTTCTCATAGTTTTCATCAAAGCGTAGATTCCAACTCTTATAAGGAAAATTGTACTGTGTAGCTTTGCATATCTTTCTCTTATTCAAATGTCTATGCAGATAAAACATAACTTTTGTTATTCTGCAGGAAAAATACTGGGAAGATCATCCTGGCCATGCAGTCCCACTTATGAAGCCCAAGTTTTATGGAGGACCTTGGAAGGTAGAGAGAGGAGAGGTTCCGGCCGCTCTCCCACCCCCATAGACAAGTTTGAGAAATTGTCCAAGAGTTTCTACTATCATTTGCAATCTTCTGTTATTGAATGTCAAGGGCTTATTGTGCCAAGAAGAAAGAAAATGAGAAAAACAATATGATTGGTGTACTGTTTGGTACTTCTGGTAATTATCCCAACTTGATCTATTTTAAGTCTTTTATCTTTTGAAACTCCAGTCAAAAATAACTTGAAGGAACATTCACCTAACACGTACTGACATATCGTCTCTTCTGTTACAAACCATCTACCAGAAACTGGTGCGACCAAATTACATTTCACAATCCTTCCCCCTAAATTAGAAATCCAAGCTCCATGTTCTGCATGATCATCCTTCTCTCCGTCTCTGTCACCGTTCCAGACGATGACGACCTACGGAACCATCCCGACAGAACGTTTGCCATCCTCGAACCTAGATATCGTTTCACAAGCAAAAGGACAGATTGAATTATGCCTTGGCATACAAAGACCATGGCTGGAGATGATTCAGCTCCAAGATCTCAAACCTCCCTCCTCCTTCAACCAATCAATCCAAAGAATCAGGACAAACGTAGCCTTCTTCCGCATGAACTACGCCATTATCATATTGACCATTCTCTTCATAAGCCTTCTATGGCACCCCATCTCATTGATGATCTTCATCGTCACGATGGCTGCATGGTTGTTTCTATATTATTTACACGACAAACCCTTGGTGGTTGTAGGCTATGAAATCGATCAACGATTCCTAATGGCAGCTTTGTTCTTGGTCACAGCCCTGATACTTTTCCTTACCAATGTGAAATATAACATTATAATGGCACTCTCTATTGGCCTTGCTTTTGTTTTGGTTCATGGAGCCTTAAGGGAGCCAGAGGATGTCTTGACTGTGGATGATGAAGAAGGGCTTGCATCAGGTGGTGGCCCTGTTCTAAAAGTCCCTCTAAAAAATGCTGCCTCTTCTTCTTATTCTCTGTCCCAATAGTGGATTTGTCATGTTTCCAAAATTTCCGTGGTTCTTTTTCTTTTTCTTTACTTTAGACGTTTGTAAATTGATGGTAAATTCTGGGTTTGGTGACGTGTGTAATACAAAGGACGGTGAATGAGTCTCAGATCTGTAAATTTGTATATAATTGATCTAATGCAATTGGAGATGAAGGTGCAAAGAAACTAGCAGAGTGATTAAATATCCTCGGGCAGCTCAACTTTTCTTAGAATACATAAGACAGGGACTAATGAGTTTGATAAGAATGTTCATTTTCGCAGAGAAGTACAAAAAAGATGACAAAGACTAGTGCAAAGAGAAAGACAAGACATAAGCAACATGGCAATATGACTGACTGGTTTTGATAATTAAGTTGCTTCATCAGTTCATCAGCTAGATTGTGTAAATGATTTTAGGACTACTTGTTAGAGTATAGATTGAGCTGTAAATCTTTCAGTCAATATTTCCGATTCTTAAGAAGAAACATAAGCAATATGTCATATATAGTTGTATGATGAGAGTGACTGCAGGTTGCGCTAAATTGCATTTTCAGCTTGATTTGTGCATGATCTTAGGACTAGTTAGATTATAGTTTGAGATGTAAATTTTCGGTTTATGTTTTCAGATTCTTTTCCTGTGGATTCAACATGTACCAACATTTCAACCCATTGCTAGCCTCGGAAGGATCAGATACTAGAATTGGATGCTCAGCTTGCTACACCTTGTAATATTTTGTTAAAAACTCTATCCGCAAGACTGCAACCTGCAATTTTGGCATCTAAACTAATTTGATTCCAAACATGGTTCCAAACTATCCCAAGGGTTTGTCATCATTTTCTAAGCTAAATTTCTAGGTAACAGAAATTAGGGTTATAGACTTGTAGTAGAGCTTGAAAACTCCACTTTGCAGGTTTCAGTCACTATCTCTATACATTGCTGGTTTCAGTCACTATCTCTATACATTGCTGGCAATGTAGAGCAACCCAATCGAAGAAAAGACCAGTTTGTAGTTCACATAATATCCCAAGCATGCATTGAATCAAGATAAGGTGCTAATTTGTAGTGACCAAAACTATACGTCGATTCCATACAGAGCCAACTTGGAAAACTTCGATCTGATCTTTCTTGCTTACACGACTCTTAAAAGCCAAGCTTGCCCTTCTTTGTTAACTCCAAATGGCTAAAATCCACAATTGCTTGCTGATGATTCATTAACTTAATGAAAAGTGACACTTTTTGTATTCAACAATTTATAGGGTATGCTCCCTATGTTGAAAGTCCACCTCAGTACATAAGCCAATCAATTTGCTATTGTTTGTGGGCCAACACAATTGGAATACTGCTATTTATATCTACACCATCCATATATGAGATAGAGGAATGATGCTTTGGTTTTGGCTGACTGTACTAACAGAAAAAAAACAAGCGCTTTCGAAAAAAGTTGGAAGCCACTACATGGCAGCCTCAAGGCCATGACAGCAACATAAAGCAGCAAAAAGGGTCAGATTAGCAAAGCATGGCAAAACTAACCATGAATTGCTAGAGCAGAAGCAAAAGCTAATTTATTTACCACGAATCTGTTATGTCAGAAACTCAAAACCAACCAAATAGGTTTTCCCAGAGAACCAAGTACATCAAATAGATCACATTCTCATCAAGAAACTTGCAATGGATTAGCCGAAATTGCTCCAGGAGCAACCTTGCTGTGTGAACTCTTGTTTTACGGGTTGATTAGAGTAATTTGTACACAGCACAAACAGAGACAACAGAAACAGAGAAAACAAAGAGGATCAAATTGCATGGCACAATGCAGCCAAAGCATGCTTCTTTTCTTATATCATACACATTAATCTGATTAAACTCATAGCATACAGCTACAAATCATCTTCCATTCCATTCATTCATGCATTGGTGTTTTCTCAATAACCACAATCGAATCGAAACACACTACATTTCTCATCACTTGCAATGCAAAACCCGAAATTCGACCTTAGGAGAAATGGTCTGCAACAGCAACCTAGCAGCCTGCTCCTGCTTCACCAAAGCACCCTCCTTTTCCACCAGAACCGCCGCCACTATTTCCTCATACCCGCCGCCGCCGCCGACAATGTAATCCACCAGAGCCGCCTGGACCGGACCCATGCTCGGATTATACGCCGCCGATTCCACATACCACCCTTTGTAAATCTTCCCCTTACCGTCCAGAATCGCCACCCCAGACGGGCACAGGCTGTACGGCGCGTGGGACCTATTCGCCGCCTCGAGCGCGTGGTTCATCAAATCGTCGCTAAAAGTTGGCGATTTGTTGCTGCTAAAAGATAGGCCATTGTTGTGCTTCTCGAGGACTAAAGGCACGTCCTCGTCGAGGAGGTCTTCGGGGCCGAACCGGTGGGGGAGGAGGTGGCGGAGGGGGCTGAATTGGCCGCACGACGTGTCGTCTCCGGCCTCGGCGGAGGTGATGAGGATCTTGATGTCCTGGGCGCGGCGGATTTCCTGAAAGAATTGTCGGCAATGGCCGCAGGGGGCGGCGGAGACGGCGACGTATTCGAGGCGGGGCTCCGACTGGATCGAGAGATTGGTGACGAGGAACTGCTCGGCGTGGACGGAGTAGTGGAGGGGGAGGCCCGGGAACTCGAGGTTGACCCCGTAGAAGACCCGACCCGAGGACCCGTACCCGACGGCTCCGACGGGGAATTTGGAGATGGGGACCCGGGCGAGGGCCTTGGCGGACTCGACGAAGGACGGGAGGAGCTGGACGACGGTGAGGCCGTTCTGCTTGGCCGTTGACTCCGCCTTCGAGGCTTCGATTACGAATCTGGGTCGGTCCATTTTCGAGGAGAGGTTGGTGTTTCGGGTCAACCCGGGTTTTGGGAGTGGGGGATTGGTGTTATTGGGATCAGAGTGAGGATCCGAGAGATGAGGAGGAAGAGCGAAGGGAGGGAATGCGAGCAAAATTTATAGACGTTTGTTTTTAGGCAAATTACTCTCTTACCCCGTGATTTTTTTATCTCACACTTGTATATGTATGAAAAGAAAATTTTGGCATCGAATTGGAAAGAAACATACTCTTTGCTTTGAATTGGAAAGAAACTAAAAGAAACATACTCTTTGCTTTGAATTGGAAAGAAACTAAAAGAAACATCCTTTTAATCTAATTATGGTATTCTCATATTCAAAGGGCGTATGTATACGTATCAATTGATGCTATATATGTTAAGTACATTTAGAATCAGTCCTGATCACCTGGTCAGCAACTGACCAGGGATCATTTGCTCAATCACCGTCCGATTTCAATCGGACGGTTCACAACTCTCTTCTCCTCTCTCATCACTTAGCTGTGAACCGTCCGATTTCAATCAAACGGTGATTGAGCAAAAATTCCATGGTCAGCAGCTTTGAGCAAAAATTCCATGGTCAGCAGCTGACCATTGGAACGGGATCGTTTAGAGAATAGGTATCAAAGAATAAGCACAAATGAAAGCGATCCTTAATACAATAGAAACAATTTTAGAAGGGGTTGGATGACTTTTGTGGTAGAAGTCAGCTTCC
Source organism: Rosa rugosa (assembly GCF_958449725.1). Classification (NCBI taxonomy): domain Eukaryota; kingdom Viridiplantae; phylum Streptophyta; class Magnoliopsida; order Rosales; family Rosaceae; genus Rosa; species Rosa rugosa. The sequence continues at coordinate 6,116,331 of NC_084820.1, read as the reverse complement.
TGCATGTGATGAAGTGCAATCCAACCAAATAAGGGTATCGATCATACGCCTTTTCTTGCATAATATTTTACGTCTTCTCACTTTTGTTGGACTGGCATGGAGAATATATACATATTCAATTCAGAAGATAAGATAAGACGGTGTGATTGAATGGTTTTCTTTGCTTTGATGCGAATATATGTCTGATTACAGCAGAAGTTGAGATATATTTCATAGGTTGGATGAATAAAATATTTAAAAAATGAGAAAAAGTGTTTATGATACGATTATTTACTTGTAAAAAAATTCTTAGATCAGAGACAAGTTCAATTGATGAGAAAATATAGTATACGAAAGTCTCATTCTCATATAATTAATAAAACCTAATACTTAACTTTTGCTTGGATATTTAACTTTGATTTATCATTCTTGATTTATATGCGTTTTTGAATTCGATTCTCATATTGATTTTTTTGAATAAAGGATACTTCCATTGATAATAGCGCATGCCAAGAAGGCCATTACATACCCATCCGCTGACACATAACAATGGCCAGACAAGACTTCGTGGAGGAGCCACAGTGATACATAGGATAGACCAACTATATTTGAACTTATCGCTCGCAAGAAAGCGAGCCTATAAGCTATGGAAAAACATAGCAAATAGACAAGCCTAAACAAACACTCGTTTGGGTCCTAAAAAACAGGGAACATAGAGTAATTAGACAAAAGCTAAAAACATAGGGTTGGGCCAAAGGCCTAAACCCTAGCCCAAATTTAGAAGTTATTGGACTAGGGTAGAAACCCGAGCCCAACAAACTGAAGCCCAATATGGTAGTCAGCCAAGAAGATCACCCACAGCCCATCAACCCGGTTTGGGCCCAGTCCTCCATCTGCTCCCATCCCTCAGCATGCGTCACTTTCCGGCCTAGTTTGGTCTGATCCCGGCCGCCAACACGCCTCGTCGCGATCCACACCACCATGGCAGCGATCAAAACCGCCTCGAGCACATCGCCGACCTGCATCATTACCAAACAAACACAGTCCCTGATCCGGTTCCTCATAGCCTCGCACCGCCATGGATCGAAAACCCCGTCGGCGTCGTCGGTCCAAGAAGACCTTCACGGGGATTGGCAACCAGCCTGTAACGACACAGCCCACCGCCGCCGCCTCCAACCCAGCCAAACCAAAACTGACAGAGCCAAGAACAAACCTCTCCGACAGAGTCCCAAGGGCAGTAGCTATCGATCTCCCGTCCGGCAGCACATCCCAAGACGGTAGTGAGGCCAGGAGGCCACCCCGACGCCCGGGCGCCGCCGGACGAGACTGATGTTGCAACAAACGGCGAACCTCGGCCTTAGGGTTAAAGAATATTCAATTATTTTGTTTATTTTACATTCTCATATTGATTTGTGTTGATAAATGTATTATAATCAGAATAATTTCCAATAAAAAATGTACTTTCTGTGAAGCTCTCGAAGGTACTCATGGCAAGTTCCTCAACTTGGCTTTTGTAATTTTGTATTATAATACCACTTGACATGAATCACATGATTAACTCATGAATATATAGAATAAGAAGCTCTTTTCACGCATGAGATAGATGATGAATGTTGGATCATATGCTTTTCCCATCTAATTAAACATGAGATTCATACTCATCACCTTCTTGGAGTTTTCAGCTCCCAGCTAGCAATTGCATTAATTGTTTACAACACATAATATATATTGCTCAAGTACGTACTACACTGTCTAGTCAGAGAGCGCTGTCAATGATTTTAAAGCTTCCTTGTCCTAAACTATATATTAGATGATATAATGATATCCAGCTTTTCTTGTGTCCGCTTCCTTACCTACCAATCTATACCAACACCACATTTTGTCTTCTTCCAAGTTGGAGTAGCTAGATCTAAGTAAATCTTGAGCTCATATCTGTATTCTGTACTTGTTTATAAGGCTTGGTATGTGTACATGCATGCACCTTTTGCAGTCTGGTAGCTCTCATATATAGATTTGGTGCATGCAACTGGACTTCTAGGGATGTAAGAGCTACTTACCTCTGCATTATGCAATTGAGAAATGTGATATGTTACACTGAGAATTGAGAACCATACAGATAGATTATGTATACATATTATGAGATTAATTATGTATGTTTGAGTATACAATGGCTATGAATTTGTGCTTCACTTACGTCTATACTGTATTTCGAGACTGCAGGAGAGCATGCAGGATCAACCTCTTCCACCCCAAATCACTGATCATTTGTCCTTTGAAATTTTTGGACAGATATTATATCTCATTTTCCCTGGAGTCCACAACAATTAGCGACCCTCGCCTCCATTTTAAGTATTTACCATCACCAACTATGTTCTTTGAAGTCTCCATCAACCCATGCAGTTCTTCAGCAACATATATGCACTATTTACTGATGAGCGAGTCTAAACCTTAATTGTCCTTGTGTTCTGTTTATTGGTAGAAATAAACTCAAAGTGCATGAAGTGTAGTACTAGACAGTGAGTGGATCAGTGGATGACATCTTGCAATTTCACTTATGGATCAGTGGATTTATACTAGCACTACTGCACCTCATGCACGCCCCTTTGGCCCTCTTATATATAGAGACGGGATCGAAACTATTCCTAAATCCAAACGGGGGAATAGGAAATGTACGTAGTGGAAATTGTCGTTCCCCAGTAATTACTAATTAACTAACGTACGTGCCAAGAAAAAAGAAACCCAGAGATCCAAACAGGGAATATGAAATGTAGTGGAAATTGTCCTGCTTCAGGGTTTCCCAGTAATTCTGCACGCGCCACACGGCGGTAGGCTTCTGGATTGTCGGGTCACGGGTCAGCGATCAGCCGTGATCAGCAGCTTTAAGGATTGGCCCTGGGCATAGGCTTGGATTTAGGTTTTTCTTTTTTTCGTTCTGTTTTTATGTTTGTGTTTGGAGAAAGGGAGATTCTAGTTGGACCTCCAAATCTGCTTTTTGGACCTCCATCTTTTTTTAGTTTTTCTTTGGCTTTGTCAACTTATATGAAAAGACAAATAAGGACAAATAAATAGAGAAAAAGAAAAAAAAAATTTCTTACTTCCACGTTAAAATCAATGAACCCTAAAATCAATGCCTATCTTCTTTAACGTTAAACTATGAGATAACATTCAAATTCAAAACCCTAAAAAAACATTCTACGTTAAACCCTATGGAAGAAAGTGAAGATGCAGTAGTGGAGAGTCAAATTATCATGACTGAGCCTCAGGAATCATAGGGTTTGGAGGTGAGTATATGATGAATTTTCAAATTATCAACGCCAATACTCTCTTTCACTAACCTATTGAGTATTGATGTTGTCATCAAAGTACCTCAACCCCGTAAGCAATCCGGCAGATATGATATAAATATGAAAAACATAAATACATATATAGCCAAAACGTAAAGTTAATCGGATTTTTGTTTTTTGATCAAAACAAATTATAGATGTAAGAATATACACATAATACATATCAATATGTGTCATTGGAACATGAGAACAACACATGCCAGACTACCACAATCACAATATATAAAAGTTAAATGCACCTGACAAAACATATTGCATTTCAACATATACACTGGAAACCTCTTCTTGCTGTAACATTGTGTATCTTAATGCAGCTCTCATTTCAGAAATTACACAAAATGATATCAATACTTGTGCCCAACCTCTGGTTCCCGACGCAATAGCTAGGCCTTACTTGCAACCTGATTTAATTTATTGGTTTTCTCATATATGGCTCGAATTGTAGGAATTAGGATGCGCTCAGCTCACCATTGAGAGACTGAAATGCAGAGATTCTAACTCTGGATATTGATTGTAACACCAAGATAAAGTTCATTGCATACTCAAGGTACCCAGAACATGTATTCAAAAGAACCCAATCTTAATTGAAATCGATTGCTAAAATTCAAAATTCCAATTCGAAATTCAAAATTGGGAGATAGATGGAAACCTGTATTCCTTGTAGCGATCAAAGGAGTCGCCAACCCAGCCCTGAGTTTTATTAGCGGCCATAACCGAGAACAAAATCAAGCACGGCAACAACTCGATACCCTGAAATCCTAGCGCCGCCGTCTTCACCACAAGGTCCCTCCTTAGGGGCTGCCTTGCCATCCTCCATCTCTCAACCCAAACCTTGGACATCCTACGCTAAACGCGAAGAACCCAAACCCTGGACATCCTACGATAAACGCGAAGATACTATCTGATGTTCAAGGACATTTTGGTAAAAATAAGGAGGTCTACTTAGCTTTTCTAGTATTTTAAAAAGTAGATTGGAGGTGTACTAAGTAGCTGAGGTCCAAGCAAATTTGTTGTTTTTGTTTTCTCAGTAATAAGTTTTTTTTTTTTCTTCTGAAAAGTAAAATTAATTAGATATTAAAGCTTCTGAGACAACCGGAGTTTACATTATCAAATAACAACGCCCTTGAGACATCCAAAGCAACCTATTGGTCCAAGAAATATCGTGAGAGAAATTGTGACCTAATTCGCTACTACATCAGCTACGAAATTTATCTCTCTGAAAACATGTTTAAAGGAGATCGAATGGAAATAAGTAGCAAGATTCTTTACGTCCTTGATGAGTGTGATAAGCCTCCAAGGTGGTGTGATAATTCCTCTAACTGCGTCAATTACAAGCTTTGAGTCTTCCTCCACCTCAATCCTCCTATAGTCTTTTGCTTTTGCATACTCCAGACCATTGCAAAGGGCAACATCTTTAGCAATCGGTATTGTAGTCTTCCCAACTTGTCGAGTGGCTGCAAACAGAGGTCTTCCAAAGGAGTCTCTGATTACAAAGCTTCTTGCAGCAGAATCTTGAAAAATAGAACCATTAAAGTTAATTTTGACAGAATTTTCTTGGTAATAAGTTGTTGCCAATCCTTTGTGATCGTTTTTGTTGTGCTTCAATCTCAAAACACCGCTGATGAGTGATGCCAAAATTTTGCTGAAATTATCACGTGTATTCACTTAGCAGGAGACGGAGTTGATTTGAGCACACATACATCATTAACGCGTTGGTATGCCGACGCTATTCTACCAACGGAGTTGGCACTTTGTCTGTTTTAGAGTCTCCATGGTCGGTGTGACCACTTTTCCAGTCTCATGGCGTACTGTAGAATTCGTAGCTCCCTTATTATCATTTCGGATATCAGAAGATAAGTTTAGGCCCTATGATCTAGTGTTATGTTATCAGTAGGTCTATTAGTGGCTCTTGATTTTATTGTTAAATAATGCGGCTATATAATTAATAGTTATTGCTTAGAATTGTAACCGAGAATTAGACAATACAAACGGAGTTGCTACTTCTCTAAATCACTCTCAATTACTTCTTTTCCTTCCTTACCTTCTGCATTTGCCAACATTAACGGAACATCTAAAATATGTTTACTGTTGTAGAGAAACTAAAATTGAGAGGAATTTTCTGTGTATTCTCATTGATAATAGGGGCCTCTTTATATAGAGGATTACAATGCATAGAATCTCAATCATACAAGGAAAGTAATCGTACATTGAATAGGAATCTAGATCCTTCTATTTTAACCTTATTACTACTAGGTCAAGTAACCTAGAGTTTGGGCCAGACACATAATTAGGATTTCCTTGAACACTCCCCCTTGTGTCGCCCAAACGTGGTGCTTCTCTCGTTGCCTCATTAAAAACCTTGCCGAGTAACAAAAACTCAGTGGGACAAAAATAACCTCGGTCGAAGGGGAAAAAGAGCACAACACACCCTTCACGTTTTGAGACTATACATGTAGACATCTCCCCCTGATGTCTGCATCTCCCCCTGATGACTACGGTCATGGGAGTTCGGGTAACTTCCGCAAATGATGCTACTAACATGTCTCTCGAAAGTGGAATTTAGGCAATGACTTAGTGAGCAAGTCTGTCACACTGTCCGTCTGTCCCCAGATCGAACATAGTTCACTTTGATCTTGAGGAGAGACTGTTGTTGCTGATTATGCTTGGTGTTGTCGCTTTTGATGTAGCCTTGCCTCATTTGTTCAAAACAAGCAGCATTATCCTAAATGCTTGTAGGCTCATCTGTGGTAGACTTCAAACCACAATTGTTCGAACATGCGTAATTATGGATCCAATCCATATACATTCACGAACTACTTCGTGAAGAGCAATGATCTCTGCATTGTTCAAAGATATAGCGACTAAGGTCTATTCTGTAGACCTCCAAGATATCACGGTCTTTTCCCATGGTGAACACTTAACCAAATTGGGAATGACCTTTGTGTAGGTCAGAGAGATACCCAATATCAGCAAACCTTCCAAAACACTTATGTCGTTTTGGGGTGGGGATAGAGAACGCTATTAAAAGTTGAATATATCTGACAGTCTGGAATATTTCAATAGTGGTAACCTGTATCTACTTTTTTTTTTTTTTTTTTTTTAAGATTCCCAATTACATATAAAAAAAAAAATTTAGATAATGTGACAACGAATTGCTGTCAAAGTGGTAAAACTTTATGTATATGTTGTAAATGAGATGCGAGTCCTTACTTGTGTATTAAAGTTCTATATTTTGTAATTTAATACTTTTCTTGTGTAAATCTCATCATCCATGAGATAATTACTCGTTTGACAATGCATTTTACTATAAATTACAACAATTGAGGTATAACGTTGCAATTATGGTTGTTTTTATGATAATTACTTGAAATGTAATTCTATTTACAAAAAAAAAAGGATCATTTTACCACTACTACAACAAATGTTTTGTTTATATGGTAAATAATCATATTAGACCTAAAACTTTTCAAGTCTTTATTCTTGTAATCAAGCTGTTCTTTTTATAACTAGAGTCCTTTCTTTTGTAAATTATATCATCAATGAGACATTTTACAACAAACAACCACATTTGACGTATTTAGTGATAATTATAGTTGTAATCAAAGTAATTACTACATTTACTATCTTCATTACAAGTTTTTGAACGATTTACATATAAAACAATAAATGAGTACTTAGTATGGTAATTTTTTTTTTTTTTAGGGTCCTTGACCCAAAGCACCAAAATTGGTTAAACTTAACCCATTTACCCCAGCAACAAATTTTTATTCTCACTAACCCAATTTAAAGTGAAATGATAATTTTGCCCTTAACCTAATTAATAAACTACTATCATGCCACTCTCCCTATATCTCAATAATCTCATCCCTTCGGCCTCTCTCTCTCTCTCTCTCTCTCTCTCTCTCTCTCTCTCTCTCTCTCTCTTATCCCTCCGATCCGTATGCCGGAGCCTGTTTCGCTCACCGATTTCTCTCTCGTCGGAGCACTGGAGTCCGAGTCGCGGCGGTGGAGACTTCGTTGCAGAAGTCTATGTGGCCCGGTGAGTCGATGAAGGTGACGGAGTGGCCACGGTGGTTGATGGAGGAGCTCTCCATGGTGATGGACCGGCGCTGCTACTCGAGGAGAGAATCCATGAAGCGGAGGCGGGGTGAGGTGAGCTTGGGGTGGATGATGCCGCTGACGGAGCCGGAGATAAGGTGGTCGTAGAGCATTCTCACCATTAATTCGTGGCCTGTGCTGGGTTGTGGCACTTGTGAGATAATGGTCATGATCGATTCAATTTTTGTTTGATAGGATAAAGATAAGGCTATGGTTTCATGGAATGCTATGACTACTGGTTATTCTCAGATTGTTAGATTTGAGAATGCTATTGGTTTATTTGAAAAGATAAGGTTAAATGTTGTCAACTGGAGAATGATGGCTTTGCATGGATGTGTTTTGGTAAATGATGGATTGTGGCTCAGAGCCACATGTTGTTAATAATGACATTTGTTTTAGTCTGCACTAGCTCTGCATTTTTTTTTTTTTTTTATAAGAAGCTCTGCACATCAATCTTAAAATAAAGCTATAGCTTCTTCCAATTCCAATTCCAATTCCAATATTGGGGGGCAATAGACGTCTATTGCGGGGCAATAGATATTTTAAATTAATGTAATCTCCTCTTTTTTTTCTTTAATTAAAGTTATATTTGTGTAATTTTGGAAAAATTAGTTCTCATTTCGGTAATCGAAACGTCTATTGGGGGGCAATAGACGTCTATTGGGAGGCAATAGACATTTTAAAATTGATATAATTTCTTCGTTTTTTTCTTTAATCAAAGTTTTATCTGTTAAATTTTAGGAAGATTAGTTCCTATTTCGGCTACCGAAAGTTCTATTGGGGGGCAATAGACGTCTATTGGGGGACAATACATGGCTGATAGTCGTCTATTGGGGGGCAATAGACGTCTATTAGGGGGCAATAGACTATCGGGGCAATAGACGTCTATTGGAGGGCAATAGGAGGCAATAGAGGTCTATTGGGGGGCAATAGATGTCTATTGGGGGCCAAAAAATCTTTCCGGTGAGATTTTCAACAAATTCCGGTGACCAGAATCCGGCGGCCGGTGACCGGAATCCGGCGAAAGTTGGCCGGAATCCAGCGGCCGGTGACCGGAATCCGGCGACCGGTGACCGGATTCCGGCGACCGGTGACGGGCTCCGGCGAAGTCTCCTATGGTTTCTCTCTCTTCTATTTTCTCTCTCTCTCTCTAAGTAAATAAGGGGTGAGGGGTAAAATGGTATTAAAAAAAATTAAAAACAAAAAAAAAATCTTAATGGGGTATTAGGGAAGACTCCCTTAGAGTGTATTGGGTAAGAGGGAATTAAAAAAAGGGGTTTTGTCCATTTACCCCATTTGTAGGGATTTTTTTCCCCCTTACCCCATTAAGTTTTTTTAATTCCCTCTTACCCAATGCACTCTAAGGGAGTCTTCCCTAATACCCCATTAAGATTTTTTTTTTGTTTTTAATTTTTTTTTAATACCATTTTACCCCTCACCCCTTTGTTACTTAGAGAGAGAGAGAGAAAATGGAAGAGAGAGAAACCATAGGAGACTTCGCCGGAGCCCGTCACCGGCCGCCGGAATCCGGTCATCGGTCGCCGGAATCCGGTTACCGGTCACTGGATTCCGGCCAACTTTCACCGGATTCCGGCCAACTTTCGCAGGATTCCGGCCACCGGAATTTGCTGAAAATCTCACCGGAAAATTTTGTTGCCCCCAATAGACGTCTATTGCCCCCCAATAGACGACTATCAGCCATGTATTGCCCCCCAATAGACGTTTAGATTAACAAAATGGTAATTAATCTTCCTAAAACTACACAAATAAAACTTTGATTAAAGAAAAAAAACGAGGAGATTACATCAATTGAAAACGTCTATTGCCCTCCAATAGACGTATATTGCCCCTCAATAAACGTTTCGGTTACCGAAATGAAAACTAATCTTCCTAAAATTACACAAATAAAACTTTGATTAAAGAAAAAAATCAGAGATTGTATCAATTTAAAGCGTCTATTGCCTCCCAATAGACATGTATTGCCCTCCAATAGACTTTTATCGGACGTCTATTGGGGGGCAATACACGTCTATTGCCCACCAATAAAACTTTTTTTTTCTTTTTTCTTTCCTTCTGGGCCTTTTGCCATCATGAAACTGGCCTCCATCTCATCAACTCTCTTCCCAAGGACCCCTTGTGCAGCTATTTCCACTGTCCCATTACTTAAAAAAAAAAAAAAAAAAAAAAAAAAAAATTTCGGCACCTAGAAACTACTCTGGGCACCCAGTCTTCTTTCTTCTCCCTTCTTCCACAATTGCAGACCGGAATCCTAACTTCTTCCTTCGCATCAAGGCCCGAGTTGGCCTCTGGCGAGGTAGCTAGGACCGGAGCTTCTTTGCCTTCTTCATGGAGTTCAACCAGTGACCTGAACGACGACGACACCGCCGATCTTCCCAATCTCGGCATTCGTCTGCAGGTTGGAATTAGAGGCTTTGAACTGCGATTCGAGGAGTCTCCGATTCGGAATCCGTCTGGGAGCCTCGGACGTGGAGCTGGCTGGAATCCGAATCGAGTTCGCAATCGAGGCGGGGATAGTGACAGTGGTCCACGTCACACAGCAACTGGAGTGAGCTAAGCTTCGGCGATGTCGCGAAAGCCGATCCGGCATAGATTTGGAGCCGCCGGTGGAAGGTTTTGGGCAGACCGAAGATGACCGCGGAGGTGAGATGGTGGCCATGGATTTTCCGGCTTCGTCCACTGTCGACGGCGTGACCAACGATCCGGAATTGTCTTGAGGCGATCTGAGAGAGAGAGAGAGAGAGAGTTTTTCAGATCGGAGGAGAGAGAATGCACGATCTGGACTATTGGAGAGAGGAGTTGTATTTGTGTAATTATTTAATTAGACTGAGGGTAGATTGGTCATTTTCTCCTAAATTGGGTAAGTGGGAATAAAAATCTGTTGCTGGGGTAAGTGAGATAATTTTTGCTCATTTTGGGGCTTTGGGTAAATGACCCTTAAAAAAACTCAATGGGGTTAGTGGGAAAAAAATCCCTAGAAATGGGGTAAATGGACAAAAACCCTTTTTTTTAAGTATACATGTCAAATTATAAGTGGATAACATGTTGACCTGTACAGCAGGTTTCACCAACAAATTTAATTTAATATATATTTATTAAAAAGTTGATGTATGACAAACATCAACACATTTTAATTTACATCTAATTGTATATGTAGTAAATTATCATTATCGATCAACTTCCATCACAGTACAAATGGATCGCCTATGACGTACGTGTTTCTAGTATTTAATAATTTGAAAGCTCAAGTAGTCAAGTTTGAACTATTATGTTTAACTAATTGATATATATATATATATATATAATGGACCTATATGATTTTTGCGAAGTTGCAGCTACTGTGGAGTAGTAACTGTTTCGCCTAGGATGAGAGATAAAATAATAGGGAGAGAGTCTTGCAATCTAGCGTAGTTGCAATCTAGCTTCTAAATAAATTGTGCCTGTGCCTATAAGAAAGTAATTAAGTAGTGTAGATTCCATAGCTGTGAGATGCTTGATGGAGTCATGGAGAGAATTAGCGAGATAGCCAGGAGATTAGGAGCTAGGAAGAAACCGTACAAAATAGAGAAGGCCTTTATTACCAGTCATCATATGTCTGGAGGAGCTTCAGTCCTCGACGATTGATCGCGAAATTCGGCCTGAACAAGGGGAGGGGTCGTTAAGATCTCCTTAATTTAGCATTGAAAAAGCGTAAAGGTCACCTGGCATTGTTCAAAAACCCACATTTCTAATCTCATCCTCTATCAAGATTCGATCACTCTGGTTTTTGTCTGAATTAGAGGAAGAAAAAGAGTAGCTGTTGTTGTTGCTGGGTCGTCGCCGGATATTGGCCGGAGATAGACATATAGCTAGCCAGCTTCAACAACAAACACATGTATATATCGAAACTGTTCTAACCTTGTGCCGGATCGCATAGGTCAATCTCGATTATATTTTGGCTTCTAGTTTGAAATGGAACCAAGAGGCCTAGGGTACAGGTTGGGTGGTTTCGTTACGGTGGTGGTGGTGCTTGTTTCGGCATTGGTCATTAATGTTTCCGGTAACTTGGTTTTCCCGGTGAGCCATAAGTTTAATGGTAGACACGGAGCGTCGTTGAGTGAACTCAAAGCCCATGATCATCGCCGTCATGCTAGATTTCTCGGGGCCACCCAGAATGCTGTGGATATGGTTTTGGGCGGCAGCACTGAGCAAACTGGGTAACTAACTAATGATCATTGATTATCTCATTCAAAATTTCATTTTTTTCATTCACACTCACTTTTTCTTTTCTTCTCAAATTGTTGTACAAAAATGATACTTTCATAACACTACTTTTAACGAAGGCATCAGGTCCTATAAACGTTTGCTCATGTACATAATGAGCATAATCAGGTCCTGCATACTGGACACCTTCAAAGCATGGTTCTAGACTTCTAGTGTAAAAGTATAATTACACGTTATTAAACGTGTTATTTTGCGTAAGATTTTGAAAATGGTATAGAACCGACTTTGGGAGGGCTTGGTACTGTGTGAGGATGATGTAGTTTTGGCTTTGGTGCTGATCGTGCTTAATTAGTTAATGATTAGCTTACATATTTGAATGTTGGATCAATTGGTTTCTATTAGTTAGTGTGTAATTGATTGCAGGCTCTACTTCACTAAACTTGGGATTGGGAATCCTTCACACGACTATTACTTGCAAATTGATACCGGAAGTAATCTATTTTGGGTGAGTTGCGCTGAGTGCGGCAAAGGCTGCCCTGACAGATCTGAACTCACTGGTGTAAAACTCACACTCTACGATCGAAACAGTTCTTCCACTTCAAAGGTGGTGTCTTGTGGTGATAACTTTTGCACTTCCCCATCCGTAAAATCAATCTCTGATTGCAAGCCAGACGAGAAATGCAACTACCATCTTCAATATGTAGGTAAAGATAAAACTTCCGGATACTATGTCAAGGATGATGTGCAATTTCAGAAAGCCAGCGGGAACTTTCAAACATCCTCCACTAGTGGATCTGTAATATTCGGGTACGTAATCAATCACAGACTAGTTGCATGTAATCCCTTGCATATCTTTAGCTTCGATCATATTATCAAAGTAGCTGCTTGTGGTTAGCTCTAAAGCCTTACTCCTGATTGCGGAATGTATACATATAGGTGCGGGACTGAACAATCTGGCTCGATAAATAACCCCAATGGAGCACTTTCCGGGGTAATTGGTTTTGACCAGGACAATATAACCATGCTTTCACAGCTAGCGGCCGCAGGAAGGGTGAGGAATAAATTTGCACACTGCTTGGATAACACGAAACAATTGCAAGGTGGTGGAATCTGGGCTATAGGAGAAGTCGTCGAACCCAAAATGATGCACACATCACCTATCGTACCAAATCAGTACGTACTACTACTATTACGTTACACTACTTTTCTATCCATCAATCATTTAATTATGCTTCATAGCAATTAACACTATAATACATATATATATATATATTGGACGATAAGGACTCGTTACAATATTGTGGTGGAGAAAATTGAGGTTGGAAGTGATGCCATAGAACTTCCTACTAGTGGTGGTGGTGTTTTGGATGAAACATCTGACAGCAATTCAGACCAAATTATTGCATTTTTTGATAGTGGTACAACATTTGCTCATTTACCACCAAAGTTGCGTGAACCAATAGTGAAGAAGGTATCTGTGCTAACTTCATTTAGATTTAAGTTATCGACTTGGGATAATTATGTTACTTCATCAATTAACTCTTACATCCTTATTTTGATCAGATATTCGCTACGGAGCCTGGATTGAAATTCCTAAAAGATAATGACGGCGAGTACTCATGTTTCAAGTATTCCAAAAAGTAAAGAACTTTTATAACAGCACTACTTATTCCTTCCTTTCTTAATTATTGACTAATCGTCCATCCATCTCGACCTTAACGATGTACTTATGTTGTCGGTTGATGCCAGCATTGATGAGAAGTTTCCTATTGTCAAGTTCACTTTCAAGAATTCCGCTTCATTGTGGGTGTATCCTCATGATTATCTGTATGAAACGGAAGTAAGTCTATGATGTTAACAATTCCCTGTAACCAACAAAAGGAACCTTGCATAATGAGTTCTTGATCAACTTACTGACTAATAATGACATATTACATATACATAGGAGGGTGCCTGGTGTCATGGTTGGATGAAAATGATTGGGGAAGACCCCGACATTATTCTGGGAGGTAAAAATCACATAGATAATCTTAAAAATTTTGCTGCAGGATATATAAGATTATTGCCATTCATTGACATGCAATTGTTAATTTCCCTTTGCAGATATGACGCTTTCGAATAAGTTAGTTGTATACGATCTTGAAAACCAGGTCCTTGGGTGGACTGATCACAACTGTAAGTAGCTAGCACTGACTTGTGATTAACTAGGGTTAACTTATGCTGTTGTATCCGTTTGTAATATGGTTTTGGTGTTTAATTAATGTTAGGTTCTTCAAGCATAAAAGTGAAAGATGACAAGTCGGGGTCAGACTACTCTGTTCAGTACCACAATCTTTCTTCTTCAGATGCTTCCAGCCCAAGACTACTGATGTCATTCGTGTTATTAGTAACTGCTGCTGCTGCTATGCTGCAAATGATCTCAATATAAATCCATCACTCTCATCTCACGTAGCTAGCTATTTCCCGGCCAACTAACGAAAATAATAAATAACACAACAGCCTTCATTCATTAGATGCTGGTGCACCATAAGCAAATCCATGATTGAAAAACTGTGCTTCTTGATGAGATTGATTAAAGTGGATGTCTTCTATAATATCCACATGTTCAAGGAAATGAGATTGCAGAGAGAAATTATTGTGCCTCTCATTATAATAGGAGCCCTATATATAAGGTGTACAAGTACATGATCATTGAGTATAAGGAATCCTATTCTTATTAAGACTAGGAATCTAGAACAATCTTCTCATTTTTTCTTTTTCTTTTTTTGGTTGGTGAATTAGAACAATCTTCTCCTATTACAACAATAGAAAATAATCATAGTTTGGTAAGGCTCACATAATAAAATATCTTTCAACACTTCCCCTTGTGCCGTCTAAACAATATGTCACCTTGACACCATGGCGCTTCAAGTGTTGTCTCATTAGAAATCTTCCTCGAGTAATAAAAATCCTATGGGACAAAAACAACCTCGAGGAGGAGAAAAAAAGTACAATACGCCCTTCACTATTCGAGATCAAACATGTAGACATCATGCCTCCCCCTGATGTCGAGATCTCCCTCTAATTGCAACAATGAAGGGAGTTCGGAAAATTTGTGCATTCCGATACTCTTCACATGTTTCTTGAAAGTGGACTTAGGTAATGACTTAGTGGATAAGTCAGCTACATTATCCTCATATTAGATTTGATTCACTTAAATCTTAAGAAGTGCTTATTGTTGCTGATTGTAGAAGAATTTAGACGATACATGCTTGGTGTTGTCACCCTTGATGAAACTTGCTTTATTTTTTCAATGCAAGCAGCATTATCATCATAAATGCATGGAGGTTCTTCTATGGTAGACTTTAAACCACATGTTCTTTGAATATGTGAAATCATGGACCTTAACCATATACATTTACGAACTGCTTCATGAAGAGCAATAATCTCTGCATGATTCGAAGAAGTAGCGATAAGAAACTGTTTCGTAGACCTCGAAGATATCATCGTGCTTCCCATGGTAAAGACATAACTAGTTTAGGAACGACCTTTGTGCTGGTCAAATAGATACATGGCATCAGCAAAATTCATCAAAATATCACCACAAATTTGATGGAGTGATGGAGGACGCTTCCTAGCAGTGGAGGTGGCGGCGACGCTTGCTCTAGCGACACTGTTCCTATAGGTGGCGACAACCCTATGGCCTATGGAGTCTGATTCCATCTTGTCGTCCATTCTTTTCACTTTGTAAGGATAGAACAAAACCATATCTATTGTACCTTTGAAGTATCAAAAGATTGTCTTTACACTGATCCAATGGCGTCACCTTGGCATAGAGATATATCTAGCCAACAAGTCCACAACAGATGAGGTGTCTAGTCTTGTATTATTCTGATTACAATTATGCATATATTGTACTCAAGTAAACACTTAAGAGGGGTCAGTTTGTGGAGACCAAAAACTATTTTTCGTCGACTTTCGCTCTGCTAGGGTTTTTTCCCTAGCCGAAGGACTGATCGAGATTGGTGCAGCAATGGCGGCGGAGGGTGCGGCGACGTCTCTCGCCTTGTCGGAGGAGGCCATAGTGAGCCTGCTGGTTGGGGGCGGGGATGTGATCCATGACCCATTCTTTTACCTGTGTGGGCATTTGCTAACCAAGAAACCGGTGGTTATTCCATCGTTCTCGGCGGCGATGTCCGGAATATGGCGGCTGAATGAGCGGGTTTTGATACGTGAATAAGAGGGTGGGATCTTTGTGTTCCAATTTAAGGAGCAGGAGGTGAAGCATTGTCACACCCCGAATTCTGAATTTAAGTAATTCATATTCGAAGCATGAACCTCAAATACCCTGTTTATAATCTCAGAATTTTTTTCTCAAAATCAACTGCACATTACACCTCTCGATAATTACATAAACCAAATCCTCAAGCTACTTATTACAGTGCACTCTCACCACATCAAATAGTAAAACTCAAATGAGTATAATTCTCCTCACAAAACAAATGCTGTAAATCTAATACTAATACTCTAAACCGCACGATCACTGCCCTGATTCTCCTGACCTGTAAGACTACCCGCTACACAATTTGAATAGTGTACCGGAAGTTGCAACAACACAAAACCCGGTGAGCTTTTGACAGCCCGTATGAGTAAACAAGAAAGAACTGTTGATTTATTCAATTATATTTATTATAACTCAAGTAAACAATCAACACAGTCACACGGTAACTCCAAAAATCACATAAACATAAAAGCAAGTATATTCTCAATACTCTCTTTTAAAACTCAACATTTGACTGATCACAACCAACAACTATTGCAACATTAATATGTGAAATAACATTAAAGCAAAGCATGCTTGATTCTCTTTTCACTAACACCTTCACATATTAACAATATATCACAGATAGATATTTGATCAAAATCATATAAGTACACTTTTCATTTTAGTGAATTTTCGGATTAACTGGTAACAAATCATAAATACAAGTGCTAGGGTCCAACGTACTATACCCAAAGCACGAGTAAGCCAGGTTGACTGGTAACAAATCACAAATCCACGTACTAGGGTCCAACGTACTATACCCAAAGTACGGGAAAGCCGCAGCATACTAGGGTCCAACGTACTATACCCAAGTATGTATACCCAAGGTCGGCTACTTCCTTCCTATGAGTATAATAGTGCACTATCTGTAGGGACTAGGGCCCAAGGCTAACTTCCACATAACACCAAAACACATTTACCAGTAATTCACTTAAGCACGGGGTAGTAGATAACACCCGACTTCACATTTGTACTTCTCAGACATAATCAAAATCACCAAAATACAATCTTTATGATTTATAGATCGTATATATGTATATGTACACCCACATAAAGAGACATTATTTCAAGACAAATCTTTATTTCTTAAAATAATTTCCACATATTCACCATTGGGCATATAAAATAGTTTTCACACCACATGATCAACATTTCATTATTCAACAATTAAATGTGAGTTTAATAACTTGAATAATATCCAATTCATTATCAATCATTTCATCACACCAATCACACGTCAACCAATATATATATTTCACGTAAATATATATATACGTAATCATCCGCTCAGGGATGACCACTAATACCAACTATAGTTCAAGCATAAAAAACCGTGAAATTCATTTGTATAATAAAATCATTTTACTTACCTATGGACCGTAGTTGATCAAGTCCATATGATTTAAAACAAATATTCATTCCACAAATATTTTCACACAATTGCGACAAAAATAAAGTAATTAAATTTATTCGGTTCGTAATATGAACCACGTGAGATTTACTCACCTCTAATCCAGCTGCGTCTTCTTAACAGCTAAAACAACAATTTTCCCGAATTGTCCGCCAAATCAATCCGTCGATAACCTAATCCAATAATGATCTTAACTTAGCCAACAACTCATAAATGTAATTAAACGACGATCCAACGCTCAGATTCAAATTAAATGATGATCCAACGGTCGGATCCTCACGGATCGCCTTTAGGATCATCCTCCAAAATTATCACGAAGATCCAACGGTCAGATCTTCCTGAATCGCCTTTACTAACATCTCCACAAAATTATACGAAAATCCGACGGTCGGATTCTCACGAATCGCCTTCCGAATTACTATTTCTCAATTATACGAAGATCCAACGGTCGGATCTTCGCCCGTGACCTCACAAAGTCACCGGGACAGTCATACGATCAACATATTAAAATTTGAAGTAAAACCGATGGTCTGATCTTCGCAGATCGTAAACCGAAGATAAAACGTAAAAACCGTAAATAGTAACGTAAAAACGTAAATCCACTATTTATCAACTTTTTCTAACATGACCAAGTTATATATCAAAACGCTCGTATGGATGCATAGATCATCGCCTAGATAATGAAAACTCGAAATATGGTCTGATGCGCCGCCACAAGCGGTGGTCAGTGGGCGGTCAACGCGGCGGTCAACTCCGGGTCAACCACCTCCGATGGCAGAGCGACCAACTACAAACTTGTTCAAAATGAAAGGGTGATCGACTTCCATACCTGGAGCTAAGCCTGGTTCGGCCTAGATCGTCCTAGATCAAGCGTTGAAGTTGGATTAATCCGGAGCGTCTGATCTGATTCCAGATTGAATCAGAGCCGTCGAAAAAGTCAAACCTTGATCAAGCGCTCTACACCCAAAATCGTCATGCAAGGCTTATATGGGGATGATCAGGGGGAGGAGGAGATCACGAAAATGGGGAGGATCGGCCCGTGCAACGCCGGCACGGCCAAGATCCGATCGGGTCAAAAGCTAGGCTCGGGGGGGGCTTCGATCCACGTCTGGGGGCAGCGGCGGTGCAAGGGGAGGCCACCAGGCGGCTTGGCGTGGCACGGCGAGTCCGGAGAGGGCCGGGTCGTGGCCGGAGGACGCCGGGAAGTGCCCTTTCCGGTCGGGTCGGGTCGGCGGAAACCCGGCGGGTCTGAGGGTCGAAGGAAGAGAGAGAACGGAGAGAGCTGGGGGACTGTTCAGCAAAAATGAAAATGTTTCGTCCTTAAATGAAATTTCTGATTTTTTTTCGATATTTATAGAAAATTCCCAAATTTCAAAAATTCATAACTTATTCATACGAACTCCGAATATTGCGTTCCACATGTCCACGAACTCGTATCGATGAGCTCTACATCTTTCATGAAGGAAGTTTTCCTAAATTTTGAATGTATAAAAAGTCAACTTTGTTGACCCCCTAAAAAACGTTCGTTTTTGAAAATAAAATCGTTCGAACTAATTCCACAACTTCTCCAAGCTTCGTACTCGCTCCTACTATCGTGAAATCATTTCTAAAAATCCATGGAATTTAATTTGGATTTTCGGGGTATTACAAGCATCATGTTCTTCATGGCGGGCCCTGGTATTACAGTAACTCGATGTTGTTGTTGGCTGATTATAATGGTGTTGGGGCACTGGCAGAGGTTCCTTTGCACTCTTTGGAGGTGTGGGTGGCAGTGATAGGTCTGAGAGTTGCCATACGCAATGAACGGGCTCTCACCCGGCTTGGTAACATGCTGGGAACCTTTGTCAAGGCGGATCATGTGGCGCTGCAACGAAAGGAGGCTATCCAAAGGATCCGGTTGATCCATGATGTGCGCCACCGAGTTTGGGCTCGGCGTACGATCTGTTTCTCGCCGGAGGTTTCTGTGGTCCTTGAATTCAGGTATGAAAAATGTCGCGGAATCTGCAAGGCTTGTGGCTTCTTCACCCATGGCGGAGGGGAGTGCGATCGGAAGCTGGTGAAGGAAGTGGCTGTGAAGGAGCTGGTTCTGACGTTTTGTCGTCTGATTTGCAGAAGGTGGCGGGTCCGCCGTCCAATGCCTCAATGGAAGTCCCTCCGACGTTGATCGTTGTGGGGGAGTCACTGCAGCCTGGGTTGACAGAGTTAGCACCTACGCTGGGCTCTGGTACCGTGCATAAGGTTGATGCTGGGAAGGAAGCGGCGGAGTTGAGGACGGGCTCCATGTTGGCTGCCCCGTGTTTTTCGGCAGGAAACTCTAATTTCAAATTAGGGTTGACCGTTGGACCGGGCTTGAATATGGGCTTGACCAATTTGAGGGCTAATGGGCCGGATTCTGGACCTGTTGGGCTGGCAGGAGATGGGGCTTTAGCTGTTGGTTGTTTTGGACACCCATATAGGGTTTTGGGTGTGAGAAGGCTTCGTGAGGAGGAGTGGCTCGAAGATGGAAAGCGTCTGAAACTCTCTGATAGCTTAGTCGAGGTCCCAGTAACTGATGGAAAGATTCTGAAGAAGAAGGGCAGACCTCGAGGTCGTCGGAATAAGCCCAAGCTTGTGTCTACGCCCACCTCAGTGGGGGGTGCTAGGGAGCCGGCTTTGGAGGAGTTGAATGCCCTACCTCAAGAGGGATAGGGCCGCAGGCCTGCACTATCATTGATGAAGCTTTGGCTATGATGTTTGCAGCGACGTACACCATTGGGTCTTTAGGCGTTAATGCTCCGTTATAGTTGCTTTGTTTCGGATTGTGTAGGTTTGTGATCTTTTTTTTCTTCTGTTTTTGGTTTAGTTTTTGTATTTCATTTCCTAGTCCTATATCTATTTCTTGAATGTTCTCATTCTTGGATGGTGTAGGATTAGGAAGTTTTATTTTCCTTGCAGTTCCTTTAGGTTTTTGAGTCTTTCGTTAGGAGATTTAGGCTGCCTTTCGCAGTCTGTATTGTGCTTAAACTTGTACTATGAGTGGTTTCTTATAACCCTCTAGCTTAACGCAGTGACGTCGTAATATATTTAGAACCTGATTTCATTTCTCTCAAAAAAAAAAAAAAAAGGATCAGTTTCGTCTCAGGGATGACAAAAATTGTACAGCTAGGTGGTGTTTGTTTCACAGGACTGTCATGTCCTGCCTTAATTTCTACTAGAGTCTCGGACTCCTCTGACCTGGCTTATGCTATGTAATACATGAATCATGTTTGGTGCTGTATTGGACTAAGGAACAGCAAGAAAGAACTATTCGAGAAATTCCAGAAATCAGATGACAGAGTATGAGGATTCCACTAACAACCAAGAAATTCCATATAGAGCTACAACAAATCCACGCTTATATATGCACAATCCTCACAATTCACAACACACACAAATCTGAATCTCATAAATGAAGCAAAAGCAAGCAAATCAATAAACCCAAATTCCTGCAAAATCTTCTCACAGACCTGGAACTAAATTAGGTCTTCTCAAACTCTTCAATTCTTGCAGCCAACAACCATATACCGATTGGAATCGTCTCACACATCTGAATTGAATTGGGTCTGTCTCAAACTCTTCAATTCTTGCATCCAACAACCATATACCAATTGGATCTTTCCCAGACCTCACAAAACTCAGAAACGAATTCCTGCAAAACTCTCTTCCAAACCTAGAACTGAATCAGATATGGCTCAAACTGTTTAATTTTCACAACTAACAACCAAATACCAATTGGGTCTTTCCCAAACCTCCCAAAACTCAAGGATTCATCGCAAATGAATCAAAGTTCAGTGCTTTCTTCACTCTGTGTGTACGTTTTGGCTGGCAGCCAATCTTGTATTGAGAGCTTAGAAGGGTTGAAGGGGAGAGTGAAACAATCAAGGCAAGAGGAAGAGCATGAGAAAGGAGAGAAATTGAACCTGCACAAAAGATGGAAGGAGACATGCAGAAGAGTAGAATAACGAGATTTGGCTTCCACAGTCCGATAGTTTTTGGCGTCACTGTGGAAGAAGGTGTTTATAGGTTTTTGGGACTCCAGAGTCTCATTAAGTAGAGTCCATGTTATTTCCAAACACGGGACAATGTAACAGAAGCAATATAAGCAGTCCAATCCCACATAACAAACGCGACCCTAATGTAGTCACTGTTGAACACAAACATCAAAATCGCATGACGTTCTAGATTCATTAATTAAAGTTACAATTCAACCACAAATTAGAGAACAAAATAGACATGATGGTGCCTTTGGATAATAAGTATCTAGTTCTTATGCTTAACATGTGTAATGTCTTAGAACACCATCATCCAATAGCCACGTAAATTGCCAGTCCACCACAAATGTGGCAAAATGTGATCCAATTCCAGATAATCTAAAGTTCTCAACAACTAAAGTCAGAAAACCCTTCTCGGTTTCATCTTCGATCAATTTTGTAACGGTAGCTAGTTGACCCTTTTAACTATCACTTAAAACTCAACAATGCCCAAATGTGTTGGAATTGGACTCGGGCTTCCTCATCGACTTCCATATTTGGCGAGTGTTTATTCTTGTTCTTCTTCTTATTCAACCACTAGTGCAGTTGGGTCTGTCCCTAATCTTGCAAAAGTAGTAAGCAAATGGAACAGTGGAGGTAGAGCACCTCGGCGTCTGGTTTTGGGCCTTGCAGCTTCATTTTGGGCTCAGTTGATGAACATGTCTGGTGCTATTGGCGGCAAGGCTTTCACTGCCTCTGCCAGGTTGAAGAGTGGTCCTTCCTTTGAAGAGGTAGTTTTTCGATCCATGATTGGGGATAAAGTTTTGTTCTTTATCTATTTATATTGATTTGGTTTCTGGGTTTTCTGCAATTTTGGAATCAAAGATAGGTGCTGTATTGAATCTGGGTTTAGATTTTTGATAGGGTTATAAGGTTATGTCTGAAACAGCAAAAGGTTTAGTCTTTAATTTGGGCTTTGTTTCTGAAACCCTTTTCCTGCAAAAGTAGCCGTAAGTTTTCTGAATTCTTAATTTTAACCTATTGGTTGGTGTTCTGAGGTTTTGTAGCACTATTTGCCATGCCTAATTTCCTTATGGTTTTGTGTCTAATTGAAGATATTGAAGAATGTGGATTGGCCGGAGCAGATTCCTTACAAGCCGGAGGATTTCCAGCGCTATGATGAGTAAAGTTTCTAACTTCTGCTTGTACAATGTAGTTTTAATGGGCTGAAAGTTCACCTTAACTTTGATGAGTTCTAAAACTAGAAGTTGATTTCATCAGGTCACCAGATACATTGTTTTATGAGAGTCCGCGCTTTGTGACACATATTGATGATCCAGCCATTGTGGCACTGACTAAGTACTATTCTAAGGTGTTTCCGCCTAGCAACACTCCAGGAGTAAGCATGCTGGACATGTGTAGCAGTTGGGTGAGACTTTTAAGTTAACAAAGTGAGGCCTTGTTTTGTATTTCACATTTTCTATCTTTTAGAAGTAATAATCTAGTGAGTGATATTATATCTAGGTTAGTCACTTTCCACCAGGATACAAGCAAGAGCGAATAGTTGGAATGGGAATGAATGAAGCAGAGCTAAAGGCGAATCCAGTACTTCTCTTTTAAATTATTTTGCTTATTTGAGAATCTATGCATGTTGCACTCGAGCTGTTTTTCACTTTTTCTTGCTTGTCTTGATTGGATGTTCTATTAATTTTCTTATAGTACTGTTGTTGATGCCTAAATGAATGCGTTTATACTGAAGCCAAGTCTTGTAGAGTACCATTTTCTGCTACAAGTAGTATGCCATTTCGTAAATACAAGATATAATATGTAATTATAAACTTCCAGTGCCCAGAGATCTATCTTAAGTTGCAAAAGATGGAGAAACTTGCGTCTTCTTTTTCATTAGCCATGGTAGTTATTGACTATTTATTGGCTTATAGCTGTATGGTGATATGAGAATATCCGTGCTCATTGATTAAACTTTTGTAGGTTTTGACACAGTATGTTCTTCAAGACTTGAATGTCAACCCTAAACTTCCCTTTGAAGATAATTCTTTTGATGTGATAACTAATGTGGTAAGTACATCTACTGCCATCATAGTTGTTGTTTGTCATCTTCTGATAGAATTCATGCAAGCGGTGCATGCTTTTCAAAGATATACTGTTCTTTACTGCTCTCAGAGGTAAATAAATTTCACATTGCAGGTTAGTGTTGATTATATAAACAAGCCTATTGAAGTATTCAAGGAAATGTGCCGGATTCTTAAGCCAGGGGGACTTGCTATAATTAGGTGAAACTGTCTTCTTCTTTCAATTAAAGATGCTGTCATCTCAGTATAGATACAAATTTGAAATCATCCCTTACCCTTAGGATTTCATAAGGGCTTTTATGGAGAGAGTAGTGCTTCAGATTGCCTCTGTTGTTTTTATTAATCTATCTGGTCTCTCTTCTGAACCAATTCTAACTTGATGCCAATGCCTAAAAAACAGCTTTTCCAACCGATGTTTCTGGACTAAAGCAATCTCAATCTGGACATCAACTGGTGATGCTGATCATGGTTTGATTGTTGGGTCATATTTCCACTATGCTGGAGGATTTGAACCTCCTCAGGTAATTAATTCCTTCTTTCTCTATTGCTTTTGTTCCTTTTTTCATCACATAGTTCTCTTCACACATGAATCATTAATTATTCAACTGTCACAGTTCCAAGTAATTTAGTTGTAATGCGTTACCAAAAAAACTGTGCTACTGTTATGCAGGGGGTGGATATTTCTCCCAACCCTGGACGCTCAGACCCCATGTACATTGTATACTCTAGAAAGTTATCTTCTGTATAAATACCAGATGTGAGAAACTTCTTTTTCATCTAATCAGTGGTCTAATTTTCAATAGAAATTGTTACAGTATTAAAGATTGTAAACTCATAGCATTCTTCCCGGAACAAAAAAAGTCCATAGTCAATGTTAGCAAATTGCTCTTGTTTCCCGTCTCCAGCTATAACTTCTGCAATTGGGCAATAGGGGCAGTGTGACAGTGTTTTTGTAGGAAGATATTAGTTGGTGGTACTTTTGTGGAAAGCGCTTATGTTACGCTGAGAACCATTTGTATAGAGTATGTATTCATTCCAGTTTATAAGATTTGGTTAAATATTTCACTACATAATGGCAGCATTATAGACTAGAGTTCTAGGAAGGCCAGATTCTTTCTATATATGAATAGAAACCTTCCTGTCCCTATAGCTTTAAATAGGGCCTGGTTGATCAAATTGCAGGACAACAACAATTCCAGAATGGAAACGAGACTATGAATCTATGATCGGCTGGGAGAATGTGAGATCAGGGGACGTGAACCTCCACGGTAAAGCGTAGTTCTGGGAAAGCACTATAACAAGTCCTATAAGTCTAACATACGCGTCTATATTTCAAAAAGCACCGTCCATAGGCCCTAGAAGTTCAACTATCATATTCAGCACCATTGTTCTATGATCACACCATAAATATAATTATTGGAGACTTGAATACATCCTTGATGTTGTGAAAGTTGGTCTCTATAGTCGGTGCATCAAAAAGTGTGTACATCAGTGCTTGTAAGAATATATAGCTATAATACTAGAAAAGTATTAATCCAAGAAGCCACAAGCACCACTGAAGCAGAAGCATCTAATAGCAGAAAAAAGCTGAGGAATGAGATTCTGTTTTCAGAGTTCCACTTTCTGTCTATATATCCATCCAATTCCTAGATAAAAAATAAATAAAAAACAGGAATATGTACAGAACGCAATTGATAACAGAGACATTACACACCAAAAGGATGAGGCCCTTAGATAGGACCTAGTGACCTCGGACTTGGGCTGTGTCTGGCAACATGGCTGACGTCACACCCATCCCTGCTTGTAACGGCGGAAGAGCTCCTCCGTTTGCGCATTCTTGAAGGCGCTGCAGGCAATGACATAGACCCAGATGAGAATCACCACCGCCACGATGAGGATCACATTGGCTCTTCTCCATTCTTTTCTCAAGTTTCCTAGTAAACCAGCCCTGCAAGAGTTGCAATTGTAGCAAAGTATGTTCTGGTCATTGTTCCACAGCAAACAATCTGGATCTGCTGAAGGGTTTACTGGGTTTATCCACAGATTTGGGTTCACATAGTTGTAGCCACAAGCTGTTGGAGGTTTACAGCATCCTGACTGTGAAACAAGAACAATGTTTATGTTATAATAACAGAAGGAACAAAAAGCGAAAAGGTAAAGGAAAAATAAAAAAACCCACCAAATTTTGTCACTATATGAATCTAATGCTGGCAAGCATAGTTTGTTCTTTTTCATCTTCTTCCATTGTAATTATGGTATTTTGGTTACTTTAATTTGGTCTACCTTCCATGATCTCTATAATAATTCAGAAGCAACTGCCATCCCCAGTAGAGCAAAGTTTGTGTCTATTTTTCCATTTAATTTATGGACCACATTGAAAGGTAGATAGGGGGCATGGAGTATTGGCTCTAGACTAAAACCCAAATGGTGGGTCCTGATCACTCCTAGATTCCTATTCTTACTCCACTGCACTTGAATTACTGGAAATTTCTGGTTCTAACATCTAGTCATCTAGTTCACAATGTGGCATAAAGTCTAAAGACCTGTTTGGATGTACCAAAAGAAGAGCCTTCTATCTTCTATCAACTTCATTTGTGTAGAAAGTGTAAAAAGTTGCAATACTCCCAGTCAATATTATCTTCCCAAAGACATTAATTTTTACCATTCCAAGCAAAGAAACAGAGAGATCAAGAACTTGTTTGGAACTAAAGACCTTATAGAATTATCAACTATGAATTCACGAACTTTAGTTCCTGTTTGGATCCACCAAAAAGAAGATGCCTTTGTCCTCTAACTTTAGCACCACTACGATCCAAGTTATCAGCTTCTTTTGTGAAAAAAAAAAAAGGGTAAAAAGTTGGGTTCTTTTTCATCAAAACAACACTCACAGTCAAAATCATCTTCGAGAATATTAACTAAGAAGAAATTAATAGCTTGCCTGAAGAGGAGAGATGTGAGCCACAAAGAACTGATCAGCAGTGATGTAATTCTGAGTGAGGTTAGGACAAGCATCCGATTCAGCCAAACAGACCCTTATCTTCTGCCAGTTCCCGGAATCAGTAACGTAATCCCTAAGCCACTTAGAAAACCCGTCCAGCCGGTACTCCCGGTAAGCCCTACCCGGAACGCCGTAGCTTCCGTCGGGCCTCGTGACAGTAAAAGCAAATATAAGCACAACAAGTAGGAGGATTATGAGGGCGGCCATACAGAAGAGGTAGAGAGCAAGAAGGCCCTGTTTGTTGAAGTAGGCCCCGATGAAGCCGGCGAGGGAGACTAGGAGGATGAGGACGCCGAGGACGAAAATTGGCCACCGGAAAGAGCGGATGCACTCGTTGTCGGGCTTGTTGGCCAGCCAGATGCCGGCGGCCATTATGGGGATGGAGCAGAGGAGCGCCGTGAAGTTGAGGACTGCCGTGATTTTGTTGCTCACTCCCATGGTGGTGGTTGTGAGGTTGGTGGAGAAGGGGTTTGTGTTTTGCTTTGCTTACTTCTTAGCTTGTTTTGGTGTGAAGGAACCGTGTGGATTGGGTTTATATGCTTTGGAGCTTAGGGTGTTGGGACTTGGGAGTGAACCTATTTTTGTGTGCATTATTGGGAGGGGTTCTTACAGAGAGGTGGTAAATGTTGCGATCTTATTGGCGAGGGCATATATTCTCGTATTTTTTTTTCCAGAAAATATGAAAAGTTTTATTACAGAATAAGAAACTATGATACGGAATCTCATAAAATTGTGATAGGACTTGTAACTTGAGTAGTAAGACAAACTCTATATGGTGAAAGAGTCATCTAGATCGCTAAATCAATGCATTCGTCGTAAAGTTAGTCTCGTTCATGGAGATATAGCATTTCTTGATAATATTTTTAAATAACCTCTTTTTTTTTTTTTAGTGAAATTTTAAATAACTTCTTTAACAGGTGATGATGTGATGTTCAATAATGACATTGTAACGTAAAGTATTCATCATACTTATAACTAATCATAAATTTCAATCGATTTTGTGTTAAATGCTAAAATATCTCTTGACAACACAACAGTTTCATAATCGTTTACATGGGTGGTTATATGATTTGCAATGGTAATAATATTGTATTAGCAAGTGCTCCTCTTTCGGATCAAGCCAAATCATGATGATGATTTGAAATTTGAAATAATATGGAGTACAACCCAAACAACAAAAAGCTTGCGGATAAAGGATAGAACTTGCACAAAAAGCTCGATCCGTATCCATCTCAAATCAAAATTCTTTCATTGAAATTACATGTGAAAAGTTAAACCGGATTTGTCAAAAGGTGATTCTACCCACCGCACGTAAGCGCTTCCGACGCGTCGTGCCACGTGCGTGCCTCGTGTTCAACCCACCACGTGGCCGGGATTTCATTCGTCCTCGGTACTATCAAATCCCATCTCCCACGTTCAGAGTTGGACTCTGTTTGAGTCATCACAAAACGCACCGTTTCGCTTTCCCGCGCGTTATCGAACCCTTTAAACCCTCCCAAAACCCCCAATCCAATTCTACGGATCCTGCGGAAAATGGAGCAATGGGTCCCACTCTTCGACATCTTCCTGAACTCTCCGACGCCAGAATCGGAAGCGTCGACGTGGCTGAAGCAATCTTTCAGTGCCTCGTCGTCAACCGCCGCGCCGATCACCACTGGCTCCTTCCTCTCGTTGCTGATGAAGCCATTGGAGACAATCGATGCTTCTTCCGGAGCTCCGTCCCCGAATAGGTAATGGGCCGAACCCAAGTTCTGATTTTGATGAGTTTTGATCGGAGACTGATAGTGTGGTACTGGGTTTTACAGGGTGATGTTTATACAGACTCTGCCGAATGTGGTTCAGGCGAGGGTTTTGTCGTTTCTGGCTTTGGATCGTGAAAGGTTTAGCGGCAGGGAGTTGTGTAAATTGGCTAGAAATGTTTTGAGTTGTGATCAGGGGGTTGATTTTTGGGTCCAGAAATCTGCACGCCACCTGCTCGACGTAATGTCTGAGTCGAATTACGAGTGGATTTCCTGCTTGGGTTTGGATTCCGGGGAGGAGGAGGAGGAGGATGAGTTTGAGTCGTTGCCGGATTGGCTTAAGGTGTCGGCGGCTGAGAGTGATTCAGTGATGCCATGGCTGCCTATATCGGCTGAGGAGTTGAATTCAAGGACAGTGAGTGGTGATGATGGTGGTTCATTGAGTCAAGCTGGAGGGGATGAAGATGAGGATTTGGATATGGATGATGTTGTCGAGGAAATGAATATTGATTCTCCAAAAAGTGTTGATATTGAACCTGGAGTTAGAGAGAAGGCTATTAGTTTGAAAGAGCGGGTTGTGAGTTTTGAATCAACTTCAAAGACTGTAGGATTAGCGAATGAAATTCGTGAACTTTGCTTGGGCAAAGGAGGAGAATATTTCGCGGTTTTGGGTCTGATTGAACCTTGGTTAGCTGATGATGAGACTGCTTCAGTTCTACTTTCTCATCTGACAAGTGGAGGTGAGGAAGAGCTTACTTGGCCAAGCCAGGTTCTGTGCTCGATTGTCCTGCCCAAGTTGTTGGTTCTTGAGGAACCAGCCTCGCGTGTGCTAGTGACCGCAATAGTAGAGTACTGCAGGCTACATCAAAGGGCTGCTGAGTATGCACTGTTGTTTCCACTGATTCTCCGACAGGAAGGCATCAACAATCCTATATATGATGTGATCACAAGAGTCATCAAGGAAAGCTTGCACCCGGCTCATGTCTCATCTTTCTGTCAGAAGCTGCTGTGTGGAGAAAAAGATGAGAGGAGAGTCATTTGTCTTCCTCGCCACAGATATTTGATAACTGATAAAATGGTATGGACAGAATCATTGTTTAGCCTGCTGCAAAGCATTTTGAATCATAATATTCATTTTACACAGAGTTCTGTTGACCATATTGTTTATCAGGTTCAGCAATTGGCTGAAACATTTTCTAACTCTCTGAAATTTGGGAACTTTTTGTTATGTTTAGTCACCAAATGCTCTCCATTGTTGAAGCCTCACAAGCTTATGTTGACTAAAGTAGTTGAGCAAAACAAAACATTCTTAGCTAAATCTATATTATGTAAAATAGCTGGCTTGTAGCTTTTGTTGATTGTAACTCTTATGGACATGCTTTGTCTATCTTTGAGAATCTGCATTTGGAACATGTTAGAACTCTTTTCAAAGGCCAGTCTTTTATTATATACATATAAGTTAGTTAGGACCATTTGGATTTTCTTTAGTTTTGACCTTACAGAAACTGATTTTTTTTATTTCTTTTGGACTTTGTGTACAACAAATCAGAACCCAATTAATGAAAGAGAGATGAAGGAACATATATACTGCTTCCTCTCGAAAGGAAAAGAAATACTAGTTTTAGAAATAGTGCTTCTCTCCCTGCAAAGCCTTCTTTTCCTTTCAACAGTTTTTTATGTAGATGACATAACAACTTTATGAAAACAAAACCAAAAGTACAAACTTAAATGAAGTGAGATACAGAGATATATGTGATAGGCAGTTCGGCACTTTTAGGTATGGAAACCATTGTTCCCATTGGCCATTTGTTTCATGGATTCGAATCTGGGGCCCTTGTCATTGAACTTTGTGGTGGCATAAAGCTTCAGGTAATCTTGAAAACGGAAGCTATTGGGGTATAAGAGTTTGGGAGCTGGAGAGATAAGGGCATCTCCGGCAGGATTATAGAAGGTAGCAATGGAGAGTCGACTTCCATTCTTGTCTGCCAAGACACGGTGCAAAGTACTTTTGTACCTTCCATTACTCAGCACTTCCAGTTGGTCACCTGTGTTCACAAAGATGGTGTTGTTCTTAGACGGTGGAATTGCAACCCATTTGCCATCTTTGAAGAATTCTAGACCCGGAACTTGGTCGTCTTGGAGCAACAGTATGATCCCACCAGCATCAGTGTGCTCTCGCAATCCTCTCACACGTTCTGGCTGAGAGCACTTGGGATATTTTGCAACTTTTGTCCCAACAGAAGGACCCTTGCTACCTGAAAATGCATCCTTGATATCATCCTTCTCCAAACCAAGATTCTCACACATGAGCTCAGAGAGTTTCTCTGCCAGGTTGATCAGCTGAGCTATATACTCATTCATTGTTTTGCTGCATTTCATGCATAAAACTCAGTATACATGTTTGGACTTGCAGTGTCAGTTTATAGTTCATACGTTATGGTTCTGCTATTCTATTGATAATTGACTTACCAAAGATCCTCTGAGATGTTTGGAATTGCTTCAATGTTAGATGTGGGGCGATGCCAGACGAAAAAGGTGGTTTCCCAGTCTTTGTCAGATGTATCGTCTTTCTCTAAGCTTCTAGCTATCTCTGACTGATAAAAGCTCTCTTTCAAATTTTCCTCGTAGTGTGCATTTACCAATTGCTTCACTTTGTCCATCAGCTTTTTGTCGATTCCATGGTTCTCAATCTGCAAACATTAAGCAATATATTAGATGTGCATAAGACATCGATTTACAATTGAAAAATGAAAAAATAAAATAAAAAATGATCCACTTTACTTGAAAGAAGCCCCATTGCTCGCATGCTTGGTTCAGGAGAGCCATTGTCTTTCTCCTCTCTTCACCATTGATCTCACCAAAGTCTATGACAGGGATCTCCATTTCCTTCATTCTCTCTTGTCCTGATGTAGAAAACAGGTATATGCAATGCAGTATTTATAGGACCAGAAATTACTGTATTCATCAATATTATATTAGATGGGGTAGTTGCATATTAACCTTTTCAAAGGAGAATTGCTTGGGCCGACACATGTGATCAACTCTATGTTTTATATATATATATATATATCTTCTGATCAACAAGTCGATCAAGATACAGTAAACCCTGGTTCTGTTTCTTCACTTTTTTTCTAGAAAAACTTTCCTTGACTAAGACCCCTTTTGATTTGCCATCATCATGTGCATCCCTCACTATCGGTCTCCTTGTGTTCAAATGTGTCTGCCCACCGGTCTTTTATTATTATATGCATATTTTTGTAACAAACTTAGTCTTATCAGCTGTTGATATTTGTCAGTTTAAACAAAACCGGGGGCTGTTTGACTGTGACATACTGATGTTGAATCAATTGCCATACAAACAGGCAAAGAAAAACTGGGGGGAGAAACTTTGCCTGTGGGCGCTTAACATCTTGCATTAGTTGGATCAGAGTCGGACCATTTTCTTTGTTTTCAATACCCAGAAACTCTTTTAGCCCCGCTTCGCGATCCTGCCAAACCCTACAGTGTTTAGGAGACCTAAAACACTAACAATCTAGCTGGGATTAGACAAATAAATCGAGAAATTGTGACATACTGATGTTGAATCAATTGCCATTCGAACAAGCAAAAAAAAACTGGGGGAAGAAACTTTGCAAGTGGGCGGCTTAACATTTTGCATTAGTTGGACCATTTTCTTTGTTTTCGATACTCAAGAACTCTTTTATCCCCGCTTCACGATCCTGCCAAACCCTATAGTGTTTAGCAGACATAAAAACTCTAACATTCTAGCTGGTATTAGACAAATAAATTGGAAAACTGTTTAGTTGGTTGGTCAATCTTAGTGATTGTGCAGCAAGTCATGTGTATTGGTCTGCAGTATGATGTTCGTAGGTATATTATACTTGTATTAATTATGCGAGTAGATGGATTTGGGAAATAGATTAAGCATATTTTGTTATACACATAATTCAATGAAGTTTTGGCAAGGATCTAAGTTTAGTTTCTTGAGGACTTAGAAATCCAGAGACAGATCTGGCAGTTTAAAGAGAATCTACTGAATTGCGCCTTAAAATATATAAGGAAGATCATATCATTCCCAAGAATGCATCAAGGACAGTCCTTGCTTATTCTAAGGTGCTGGAACCCAAGCAGATACAAGTAACTTGGTCTGCTTTGGTTGAAGGGTATGTCTAGGCAAAGAGATTAGAGTACGTTAAATATTTCGTACTTGCATGGCCATATCCCTATTTGGTTCTGCTTAAATTAATACTTTTAAAACGTGAATATCTTGTGTGAATTACATTTCACCATTTTGGTATCCAAATGTTTTGAATGTAGTTGTGTAAATATTACACTCTACAATTTATTATGCAGTAAATCGCATTTTTTAAGTTTTTGTTACGATTTTTTTTCTTTCGATAAAAGCATATGAAATTTTAAAGTTGTGGGCACTCAAACTCTTATCTTCTTTGCCACAACTAAGTCATATCGCAACTTCTACAGCGAACTATTCTAGTTTTCAGTTTTATCCACTGAAGTACGTGGCCGCTTAAGACAGTGGGTTTAGATGACAACCTCACCGTGAGACAAAAATTAAATATTAAAAAATTCTCACTCTTCCACGTGTATGAATTTTGGTCACATGTGAACATAATAGAATGACTTGAATCAAACGCAAAATCTCGGAAAACAACATCATATAGAAACATTGTGACGTTTTTTTTTTTTTTGGTTAAAAACATTGTGACGTTTTGATATTTCTAAATTTTTTTTTAATTATGAGAAAAAAAAAAAAAACGATTATTTCACAAGGATTTTTCATATGTACGCTACAGTGATAGGAGTGACAGAAAACGATGCCGTATCACGAGATTAGCGCATGCAGCACCTGCCCCGGTTGCGCCACAGCGCGCGTAAAAAAGATTCGGAGAACCTGCGACTAATTTGCACCTGCATCGCCCTTCATGCGGCGTCACCACAGATCTCCTCAAGGCGAGGAAAACGCCGCTTAGCTAACCCCACTGCCACGCTCGCTTCGTGCCTCGCGGTGTACCACACGCTCATGCCCTTCGCGCGTGAGCACCTGGAATCCCACACCTTGCTTGCTTCGGAGGACAAGTTTGTCTTTTCACATAAACCGCCTCCTTTCTCCTCCGTGCCCAACTGAAAATTTTTCCCTCTCGTTCGTTCGTTCGTTCGTTCTCTCCACCTAGATAACCAAATCCAAAACGACGACGTATTACTGCGCGCCGGACAGTCTAGGCCTCTGCAATGAGGCTCCGACTCGCTCTGCTGTGTCTCTGCTTCGTCACTATTCCTCGGCTCGAATCCCCAGTCGCGGCCTCGGCCGAGTCGAACTCGGTGCTGGAGGAGGAGATCAATGCCGAGTCGGAAAACTCGTCGCTGGCGAGATCTGGTAACGACAGCTTCGCCAACATGATTGATCGGGCTCTCGAGCGCGAGTTCCCTGAGAACGAGCAAAATCAAGGTCCGAATTCTTCAATTCTTGCTTGTATTGGATTTTGAATTTCCGGCCTTAATTTGGCACTGCATTGCTTTCAATTTCATGCTTAGTTACTAGGTCTGGTTTGATTATGGAAACTTTCGATTCTTATGGTGCTGCTAAGTTTATCTTTGCAGTTTAATTCACATTATAGGTAGATTTAGTTTTCGACGAAGAAATTGGATTGTTATAAAATTTGAAGCTTTTAGTTTGTGTAGATGATTTTCTGAACTGTGTCTTCTTGTGCAGCCGCGGACTCTGGTAGCTTCAATAATAGCGTTAATGAACAGCAGGTAGGTACTCGGCTGAGCTGACATTTGTGATTTTAGAGTAACGTGCTGTTAATGCATGTGCTTGATGATTTCAAAACGAAAAAGGGAAAATGTCGATGTAACTAATGGTGTTTATCTGAGTGCTTTCGCATAATCGTCGGCCTGCATTTTATAAGATGTTGTTTTGTTTGTTAGGCGACTCTGGAGACTGTTGCTAGAGTTAAGTCCAAGAAAAATGACAGCAAGGAGGAGAAGTATGTGCTTCTATCTTGTGAACAGAAAAACAAAATATGTTTGTTGATTTCCATTATTGGAAGTGGCTGGAAATATCAAATAGTTTACATGAAGTGTGTTCGCTGACATGTTTGTGAGCCTTATGTTAGGTCATTTCAATTTCATGATGTTTTCCATCTGGAGAATGAGAATGGAGCAGAAGATATGCCTACACTAATAGATCGGAAGGTATGTCTGCTGCTTGTCATTGATTCATATCATGATTTTATTAGTGTAACGTAGAATAGCAACATAGAAAGTACGTGAATGTAGACGATTTGTATAAAGTGATGATGCCATAATAGTACACAATATTTACAACGTCTTGTGCTTGAAGTGGATACTTTTTTACATGCTTATTTTTTGTCATCCTTTTTATCAGGATAATGTTTTTATTATTTCCAATCTCAAGTCAAAGTATCCTGTGCTGCAAGTGGACTTGAGGTCAGCTTACAATTCTTTTGCCGTTGTTTCAATTGCCACTTCATATATAAGTGGCAGAAAAGGTTTGCTGATATATCCTCTTCATGTTACAGACTGATATCAGATCTGGTAGTTGTCATTGTCTCTGCAACATGTGGTGGCATTGCCTTCGCCTGTGCTGGACAACCTGTATGTCCTCTATCACAGAATTTTGCTTAGACTCTAGTGAATTCTTTTAAAGATTGGGATTTTTATTTTATTTACTTATTTATTTTGAATGGGAGGATAAGTCCTTGGCATTTGTACACAGTTTTTTCTTTGCTTCTAGATCCGCTTCTTGTCCAAAAATTTATCTCCTTTTACTTTCGAATGTTTTCAGGTCATTACTGGATACTTACTAGCAGGATCTGCCATTGGACCTGGAGGCTTGAGTTTTGTCAGTGAAATGGTCCAAGTATGTTGTCTGATTGGCTGATTCTTTTTTTTTTGCGCTTCCCCTATTGACTGCTTCTTCAGGATTATGTTTTCAGTTGTTCCATTAGCAGATTCAAAATCATGAATACTCATGTCATACTAGTTCGGTCTTTTGCCATTCAGTTTAGGTGGATCTATAATTTTCTTTTCATTCTTTGTCATTAATTTTTCAAACACTGCTTGACTTTTCATGCACAACTTCAATGCACTACATTCCAATTAAGTGCACAAATATGCGTAAAAACTGTAATAAGCTTCTTGGTATTTGGTTGATTTTCTTTGTTATCGAAAAAAATGCAAGAAAGGAAAAATATGGGTATACTTCTGTACATACACTTCACTATTAATAGTTGTCATATAATATATTCTTTATTTGCCATTATAAGGCTTCATACGTATTACTTTCATTTTCTTATTAAAACAAGCATGCAGGTTGAGACAGTGGCTCAGTTTGGAGTGATATTTCTTCTTTTTGCATTGGGCCTGGAATTCTCAGCTGCTAAGGTTGGCATGTAACCTTAGTGTTGTGGTATACATTTGCAATCTTGTTTGTCAATTAATTTAGGTCATGATACTACCCTCCCCTCTTCAAGTTTGCAGCTTCGGGTTGTTCGAGCAGTGGCTGTTTTGGGAGGTTTACTGCAGACTTTCCTATTTATGTGCTTGTGTGGAATAACAGCCTCGGTAAGTCTAGCATTTTAATCAACGCTACATATTTGATGCGGAAAGAATGCTTGAAAAAAATTATCAAGTGTGAATTCACTTGTTATCCAATTAGACTGCAAACGATCATACTTTAACCTGGAATATAAAACTAAGCAAAGATGCATTATAATTATTTATACTTCTGTCATTTTTTCCACTTCTCCCAATGTTCTAATGCTGCACAGCTGCATATTATTTCCAGTTATGTGGTGGAAGACCTTCTGAAGGGGTATTTGTTGGTGCATTTCTTTCTATGTCTTCGACAGCAGTGGTAACTATCTTTTGCACTGACATCTGTATATTTTCTTCGGTTATTACCTTTGGGAAAATGTATGATTTAATTACCTGTTCAGTTTGTAATCCTTTCAAACGGGTTGTAGTAGTCTTCCTTTTATGCTT
Source organism: Rosa rugosa (assembly GCF_958449725.1). NCBI lineage: Eukaryota > Viridiplantae > Streptophyta > Magnoliopsida > Rosales > Rosaceae > Rosa > Rosa rugosa. The sequence continues at coordinate 6,080,131 of NC_084820.1, read as the reverse complement.
ATGGGACATTAAACTGCTTTAAAATAGTTTATATAGGAATGTACGGAGTTTTATTTTTCTTCTTATTGTATAAGAAGGGTGATGCTGATATGTAAATGGTATTTGGTAGTAGGATATATTAGATATTGAAAGGTCGACATTTTCTTGTTAATCTCATCTTTTTGGATCTGCAGGTTTTGAAATTCTTGATGGAAAGAAATAGTATTAATGCTCTTCATGGTCAAGTCACAGTTGGCACTCTTATAATGCAGGTTCATAAATTTTTCAGTTTGCAGCATATCACTAGTTCACTACTAAGCATGTGCTACTTAGTATTATAAAGAAAACTTGTAAGATTCAGACTTATGATTTCTCACTGTTTCAAAACTGTAACGTACTAGGACTGTGCTGTGGGTTTGCTATTTGCTCTGCTTCCAGTTCTTGGTGGCACTTCTGGTATTCTTCAAGGAGTAATATCCATGACCAAATCGTAAGTAAAGATGGATTAAGGCATCCCATTATAAAGGTTTATGCAATTGATGATAAATGCCCCTGTCTAATGCACAAACAACTCAACACCTTTTATCTTGTTTTCATGCATATAAATCTATATGAATTGTGCATAAGTGCCTCATGTCTCATTTCACATACTCCTTTAATTATTACAGGTTGGTGATCTTGCTTACATTTTTGGCCACATTATCAATATTATCACGTTCTTGTGTACCATGGTTCCTTAAGCTTATGATAAGCCTATCTTCTCAGGTATTGACAAGTTTTCATTTTGATCAACCTCGATGCTGTACCTTACAGATTATGTTATGGACATTTTTCTTTTATGTGCAGACTAATGAACTCTATCAATTGGCAGCTGTGGCATTCTGCTTACTTGTCGCTTGGGTTTGTCTTGTTTCCTACTTTTTACATCTACGACCTCATACATATTATTGCAGTTAATATACACAACTTATAGGATCGGACTGTTTTACTATCCTTTCAACGAGTAATTTTTTTTTTTTTTTTGTCTTTTATTTTTGTTGGTGTGTGTGTGTTTTGTGGGGGGTGGGGGGTGTGTGTCATGGTTTGATGCCTGCCCTCAAGTACCTTAGGTCTACAGCATCTATCTAATGCCTCCCTGCAGAGACAATATAATACATGCCTTCTTATCTCATTTCAGTGTAGTGATAAGCTGGGTTTAAGTCTTGAACTGGGTTCCTTTGCGGCAGGAGTGATGATATCAACAACTGATCTTGGTCAACATACACTTGAACAGGTAAGGTATTTTTGTACATATGTACTTGAGAAGTTGTGGGGTGCCTAAGTTTTTTTTTTTTTGTCTTTTTTCATGTTTTCTCCCTCTTTTCCTTTCCTTGTATGCTTCAATTTCTAGTATATGTATCACATAAGACTTTTCCTATCATTGTGATACTCATGTATTAAGACTTTCATGTTAGGAACAAGTGAATGTTTGAGAGAGCGAGAAAAGAATACAAGCTTCCAAATTGTTTCTATTAAATAATTTTTTTCTTTCTCAAAGATGAAACAGGACTAATAAATTCAGCAGCTGTAATCATGCTTGAGTTTCTAAAATATAGTGTTGAATGTACAGAAAATTGACTTTTCCTCACCGATTGTAATTTTTTAATTGAAGAGACTAATCTTGTTGCTCTTCTTTGTTTCTGTCATGCAGGTTGAGCCCATTCGCAATATGTTTGCCGCTCTTTTTCTCGCTAGCATTGGGATGTTAATAGATGTTCATTTCCTTTGGAATCATGTTGATATTTTATTAGCAGCTGTTACATTGGTAATCATCGTAAAAACTGTAGTGGTTGCTACTGTTGTCAAGGGATTTGGATACAACAACAAGACTTCCCTTCTTGTAAGATTTCAAAAACTGCTAAGAGAGCTTTATATTCATTTATTTCATACATTTTATTGACGGAGGGGGCCTTATGTTATCCCATCTGTAGGTTGGAATGTCTTTGGCACAAATCGGAGAATTTGCTTTTGTTTTACTAAGTCGCGCTTCTAATCTTCATCTGGTAGAGGTGGGTGCTTCACCTGTAAATTGCCCTTCTAAGAATTTGTTCAAATTGCAGTTAATTTTCTTACATTTCGCACTTAATCTAGGAATTAAACCTTAGCATGAGCTTACATTCTAACTGAAGTTCTGTGACTACTGCAGGGTAAACTGTATGTGTTACTTCTAGGCACAACAGCTCTTAGTCTGGTATGTTAGCTATTTATGATATATATTAAATTATGATTTGTGGCACAGTTTGCAATCAATCTTCCTTTCGCTGATACTCCTAGGGTCTACCTGTTATTGTAAATTAAACCGTTTCTATCTACTTTTGGAAATAGCCAATTCCTGTCAATTTCTTGGAAATAACCAATTCCTGTCAATTTCTTTTCAATTGCTATTTGTTGGAATTGTTGATTTTTTTATTGTAATAATGCAGGTCACTACACCATTGCTGTTCAAGATGATTCCTGCTGTTGTTCATCTTGGGGTGTTGTTGCGGTGGCTCTCCCCTGATAGCCTAAGTGAGGTAATGATCTGCACTTAAATACGTGATGAATTTTCACCGTGGGGAAATGTCCCTGTTTACAGTTGTGCATAGTTCTTGTTGGAGCAAATATTTTGAGGTATCTTAAATATGGTTTCTCCTCCCAGATTGGCTTCAAAGGAGATAGCTTTCGCTCAGATGGTGCTAAGCGTATTGCTTTCTTGGTCCAAGAATCTCATCATTTATGATGTTAAAAAAAAACAATGACCAGGAAATCGCACTATTCAGCCTTTGGAGTTATACTCTGAAGGACGGTATTTCAGAGTGCAAAGGAGGTCGACTGACTGAAATTGTGTATATAGCAAAGCTCCCCGACTGTTGCCTACTTTCCATTCATCTTACTGAAGGAGCAAGAGTGAATCATATAAATACTAATTGAGACCAAGAAAAAAAAACAGCACGGTAACTTCTCTTGTAAAATAGTGCTCATTTTGTAATGTAAATTATCTGCTTTCCCCCTTCGTCCCTTCCTGAGGTCGAAAATTTTTGTTTTGTTTTCGCTGACCTTTCTTGCTTTTGTTTCCTCTAGTAGATCAGTGTTGTTTCCAATCTATAATGTATCATGGATTCTTCCTTTGCAATAGAACCACAATTTTCTTTTTCTCTGTGTAAGGCTTATGTTTTGTTGTTTCAATAATTTGTTTGGCAAATGTATATACACTGTGATTTCTTAAGGAAACAGAGAGATGACCTCATAGAAATTACAGACATGTTTATATTTCTCTTCTCTGTTTCTCCTGTCATCAGTTCATCTCTGTATCATAGGTCCTTATATCATCAGTCACGCTTGCATTACAGCTTCCACTAGTACTGCTTGTATAATCGATCCATTTTTAATACGAGGAAAACTATTGAGCAATGATAATACAGACATTTGGAAGAACCTTGGGCTTAGAGCAACTCCAACAGTTTCCCCATATTTTGATTTTTCTCTACTTTAGGGAAAAAAGAGTCTCTTTTGCTCCAACAGATTCCCTATAACTTTCCTTATTTTAGAGAAAGTGAGGAAAGAGAAAATCAAATTCCCTATATTTACAGCAATCTCTAAAATTTTAAGGAAGAATATGGAGATTTTAGAGATTGCTGTAAAATAGGGAACCTGTTGGAGTTAGAGAAGAAAAAAATGCTAAAGCTTTAACTTTTGCTTCCCTATTATACAGAAATTATAGGGAAGCTGTTGGAGTTGCTCTAAGAGGAATCACAATAAAAAACTAGGATTTTGCGCTTGGAAAATAATGGGATTGGTTTTCTTGGCATGCCTTCTTCATCACTTGTGCATGAAGGTTTCAAAAAGTTGAAGAAAAAAAAAAAAGGATCTTTTAAGAAAATAAAGTTGGCACAAATCGGGTCAAATTTTAAGCCAAATGAAAAATTAATTTTTGTAAAAAAGTAGAGTTCTGAAGACTCTTATATATAACTTATAAGACATTTGGAAAACAACTCGGATCCATAAATAATGAATATGTAGCAACGTGATTGACGTGACGTGGTGAAGACTATCCTTTGATTAGTGTAATCTTTGATTAACACTACGCAGGTTTTAATTTAGCAGATCGACAAGTTACTATATTCATCTGTCAACAAATGTGAATAATATGAAAAACAGACAGAACTTCAAAGAAAAAGAAACTGTAATCTCACTGATAATTACAGGTAACATAAAGTACTAATAGTTGTAGGTTTCTGTACCTTAAAGAAATCCCATACAAAGTTGACCTACATATGAAAGCAAAAGTTAATTAATTAGCCATGCATAACGCACCATATTAAAGATGATCAGGGACATCGACAAAATTGAAAGAGAAAAAAAAAGCATAATCTATGTCTATTGGGGTAAACCATGTTCATTATTTTAAGTAAAGTGCAAATGACCCATGAGAAAAGATTGAAAAAAAAAATAGAGGTGTAAATGGTATTTTTAAATATATGAAGATCTCCATAAGAATTTATATACGAACGTGTGAATCAACTCGTTTTTAGAAATGAGGTGTTCTATAATTATCGGAGTATTGAAATTTTGAAGTTCAAAATTAGTGACTTAACTCATTGGGTATTGGGGGGGGGGGGGAGGGGTGGCCATACCTCAAACAAGTTACAATCTAATAGTTTTGTGTTTTAGAGTTTCAATATTTCAGAGCACTTTAAAACTTTTATTTTTAGAATTCCATGCCAACAATATTGATCTCCAATATGTATACAAAATTAAGTATAGATTAATTAATCAATTAAGGCAGCGAAAACAGATTAAAAGACTAATTAATGAGAAAAGAAATGTTATCAAAATCGTGAAATAGTGCTCCACAAAACCCGGAATCGCTTTGGTTTAGGGTTGCCACTTTTCTTCTTGTCCGGCGGCGTTGGCTCGCCTCACCTGCTCGACGCGACTGCCGGACGGGAATTTGAAAACTAGTGGTCCGGCAGGTTCTTGGATAGGGATTATGGCTCGAGTCCGGCATTGGATGGTTTTGGCGACGAGCACCGGAAGACATCTTGGGCTTCGTGGGCGGCGAGGCAACAAGGGTCGAGGGTCGATGAGGCACCTCCTGGATCTCCATGATCGGCAGCGTGGTGGAGGGGTTGGACGGTGGCAGCGACGTCCGGAATCAGGCTGCTTTGGACTGGTTTCGACGTGGTTCGGTCCGGCTTTGACCTGGGTTGAGGCAGCGAGGCTGGGACTTGCAGTGCGGCGGCGAGGCTGGAGTCAGTGGCAGTGGCGAGGGCTGGTGCCGATTGCGGTGGCGGGATCTGGTTTCGGGTGGCAGCGGTCGTCCATTGGCGACTGCAGATGGACGATGGGCCTGGGTCAAGCTTTCATTGTTGGGCCTGAGCTGGGGTCTTCTTCTTGGGCTGTTGGGCTGTGATTTTGGGCTGGGTTGTTTTGACCTAGACCCTATTTATTTTGTTTAGTCAATTTTGTTCAATAATTCCCTATTTTCATGGACATCTAGGCACTTGTGTGCATCTAGCTTTAGCTATTGGTTTTGGTCTTGTCGACTTAATTCTCAGTGTCTCTAGTTGTACACCAATTGAGGTCTCTAGGCGACTAGATTTCTGGGTAATAGTTAGGTTGGGAGGGTCGGATCCTTCTAGCGCCTCCGGCGTAGTACCAAAGGGGGCTCCTATTATGTTTCTACGTATGTCATTGTACAAGGAGTAGGCCTATTTCTATGTACCACTGTGGGTACTGCCACTAATTTCTTGTCTGTCTGATGGCAGCGGAATGGTATGTAACAGCTTATTCTGGCTTCTGAATATATTTTCTTGCTCGCGAGCACTTCAAAAAAAAAAAATGAGAAAAGAAATGTTCAAGGGCAATTTCTCCATCAGCAAAACTATAATAGTGGGTAATCCACGTTTAACTGATATAGATTGTTCACTAGCCCTTAATTACTTAGTACGCCATCTTAGTTTATTGGGTGATAATTAATAATTAAGAAGCTGATCGATGATCACCATCACGTATTCAATATACCCACATGACTGCATGAGCTACCTCATTCTTGTAGCTTGGTGTAATGGCTATGCTATAAACGAATCGAAGCTTGCGAGTATAATAATCATAATGTAAGTTTCCTCAAAAAAATAAAAAAAAATAAAAAAAAAATCATAATATAAGATTAAAAATGGGGTTTGTAATTAAGGTTTAGGTTTAGGACTTTAGGGTTTGTTGACATCTCTGGTTTTTCTTTTCATTAATAATTTGATCGGTTTTGAGTTGGATATGTTATCTTAAATTTGATATTTATTTTGACATTATTTAAGTCATTAAATAATAGTAAAGGTTAAGAGACCAATTAGCTTAATTATAATATGAATTAGCTAATTCGTAGTTCTAAAGCGTTATGTAATTACTATAAATTTTATTATCCAATTCACGTTGATGAGATGACATCATACTACATTATGTGCCTTCATGACCTAGCTCATGTCATTAGTTTATGAAATATGGGTTAAAAGAAATTGTGCTTTAGGTTTAAGCCTAAATTGATTCAAACAAGCAATGAATAAACAAGATTACCCAAGAAAGTGAACAAGGTAGCTAGTTGAAATATAGCAAATAAAAATGGTAAACAAGTTGAAGCTACCTGGAGTCATTTTGCAGCTGAACTTCCAATACAATGACATGATCAATATTATGACATATATATATATATATATATATATAGATCTGGAAATAGCTAGGGATCTTAAAGATAAATGAAACTTTGTACTCACCTGCTATAAGAAACAAAGTCCTATCCTCCACAAGATTCATGTGAACATTAATATGTGGGTTTCGATTTGGCTGAAGGTTCCAAATAATTGGACACCACAGAGATAGTTACAGGTATTAAAGAAGTCATAACAGTGTTGGTTGAAATGTCCCTGTAATTTAAAAAGTGATAATAAATATGACAGGCCGTATTTATTTATGCACACAAATAGAGACATACAGACAGAAAAGATTTAGATCTATTCTACAATATAAGTACCAATTTGTAAGCATATATTCATTTCCTTACATAGTATTAAAAAGTATAAGACTAGTTCCTTACGGATTTTCAGTTTTGACCCACTTTTCGATCATATTTTCAAATTTTAACCGTTCAGTTTTTAGGTCTTAATGTATAGATCACCTCTGCAAAATTTCAGCCAAATTGGTGATCGTTAAGGCATCCAAAACTGCAATTTACACGAACGAACCGAATCTGCCGAAATGGAACCGTTCGTGTACATTGTTGTAAATTGCAGTTTTGGATGCCTTAACGATCACAAATTTGGCTGAAATTTTGTAGAGGTGATCTATACATTAGGACTTAAAAACAGAACGGTTAATATATGAAAACATGATCGAAAAGTGGGTCAAAACCTAAAATCCGTACCTAAGAAAAACTGCGGACGTCCGCAGTGGAGAAGCGCTGTATATATATATAGAGCATTTAATAGAGTTTGATTCTCATATTCTTTTTTGAGATCTGTTTATTCTTTGTATTAGAAAAAGACGGATTTGTGAGCTTTTTGTAATTTAATCTCCGATCGAAGTCCCACTTCTACGATGTAACCCCACTTGAACTTCTAGCCAGCCCTTTTGATGGAATTGACACAAAGATACAAAATCTATAAGCTGTTAACTTTAGTAGCTAGACACGATCATGATCGATCGAAACTCCTAGAATGCGATACTGTGTTTTCTTTTGAGCTTGTGGACTAGCTTCATTTCTTCCTTATCCTAAAAGTAATATACATATATAGGTCGATGCATGTGTGAGCTGTGTTGTCACAGAACTAAGCTGATAACACTTTTGTCTTTTTAATTGATTGATCTTACATATACGTATGGATATGGATTTTCTGGAGGTCAATCCAAAACCCTAGACAGAAGAAAATTCTCCAAGATTTTGGTCCCTTGGAGATAAACTAGAACAACTCTAAAACTAAATTGCTGTCATGGAATTGAAATAGTTCATAGACTAGTTTCAGACTGTGAAATATTCAATCTTACAGAGTCTTGGGTCTTGGGAATATTTTCAGGACTTGTTATACGGCCGGCCATTAGTCCATAGTTTAATTTCTGCAATCTGAACTAGTGCAGCTTTTTATATTACATGGTATATTGGACTTAGACTTCAATTTCCTCATTGCATAATATTAATTGACTTCAGAAAGTCAAGAACTACGTTTTGTGATATAATGGACCACCCAAAAAAAATGGACCACCCAGTAAATTATATTGGTGAAGCTACACAGAAATCACTGAATGCATACTTTCTCTGCTCTTAGAACAGGGCCTAAAATACGGGTCTTGATCATTGTCCCAAATTATGATTTTTGGTCCCAATTCAGAGTTTTGTGAATGTATTTTCCATATGGTCATTTGGCATTTTCCAAAAGCCTGTAATGTCTCTATCTGGGTATTTATTCACGTACATGTACCTACCAGCAGCCTGTAACGCCTTTCACTACTGCAAAGTGTTCCCTAGCTATAAACATGAATACATGATGCTGCTTAAAAATGAGAGGTGGAATGCTCCTAAAACCTTGGTCTTCACAAACATTAGCTGGATCTTACTTCTTAATTATTGCATGCACAAACTTGTGCAGGTTGATAATCAATCAATAAAGTCTAAGACTGTATTTATGTCATAATTAAACATTGACTGAACAAATGTTTATGTTAATTCTAGTTGTCACTTGTCAGACCTGTCCATTCTTAGGAGGTGATCGACTGGTTGGTTATCCATGTTGCTTGTCATTTTGAAAAATTGCTATTGCTAGTTAGCCCGTGATTAAAATAAACCTAGTGAACAGAAACTCCAATAATGGTTGGGTATCCGATTTGAGTTTCTCGTACTAGTCATGAGGAAGATGCCATTATCCTTAGACTTTAGGCCGGTTTGGTTAGCAGGAATGTCAAAATTGGAAAATAATTTATTTTCCTTTCTAAATGGATATGGAATGGAATATATTTTGGTATTTCCATGTGGGTGCTTGGAACATTATTGGAAATTAAATTTTGAAATTAATTTTTCATTTCTATTGTAGTGTTTTTTTTTTAGGGAAACGGAGTCAGGCTCCATATAATATTTCAAACGACGTCACTGCGTCAATCTAGAGGGATTCAAAAATCTCTCATAATACAATCGAAGATCAGGTCTGCACAAAGCAGAATACAAACTGCCCAAAGCAGCCAAATTATTACTAGCCAACAAAAGAAAAACCTAAAGGAACTGCAGAAAACAAAAACAAGAGAAAAAAAACCCTAACCCTACCCTATCCCAAAGATGGAACCACTGCCTTAAGCATCTTGACGCCTAAGACCCATATGGTGTACGTCGCAACAAAACAACACAGTCACACGGTAACATCCAAGAGACAAAAATAGGGTTAGAGAAAAACTATCACTCTCCCAAAAGCCTCAAAAAGGCCTGATCCAAACAAAAAAGGAAAGAAGAGAAATGGCTGCCTAGCTAGACCACAATGAGCGGCCCAGGAAGGCGGAGGCCCAACAGTGGCCAAAGCCCAAACTCTTACCCCCCCTCCTTCCCAGATCCGGCCACCCCAAGCTTCGAGAGAGCAGCCGCCAATCACCAATCTGGTGGTCGGCCGTGAACCTCCACCCTGGCCATGGTCAAGCCTAGACCCCAACTCGTACCTCGACCTGGATCAAACAAACACACAAGCCGCCGCCTCCTCGCCGCTAATGAACAAACCCCGGAGCACCCTGTCAAAACGCCGCTCAAAAGCACAAAGCCCTAACGCAACCCCAGCTGCCGAGAAGGATCACTCCGCTCCCTCCGGTCTGCACCCTCAACCGCAGCAGCCTAAACCACCGCCGATCGGAGCCGTCTCAAACTTTCTGTCAAAATACCGATCTGGAAACAACTCCCCCGACGAAGCCAAAGGACAGCAGCGTCGCTCCTTCTTCTTGCCATCATTGTCCCGTCGCCGCCTGGTCTGGGGACCGTGAGATCGCCGCCGCCAGCAAACGAAACCCTAGGTTTCGCAAGCGAGGTCGCTCCGATATCTCCGGAGGCCTCCTCTGTTTCACAAGTGTGCTAGTTAGTTGATTTCTATTGTAGTGTTTGGTAAGTCATAAGAATGAATTATGAAATATAATTTTCAATAACACCCTTTTACTAATTAAAGTACATCAATTTATAAGGAATATTGGTGAGGGAGTATAAATTTTTAGAGGGATAATTAATGTAATTTTGTCTTTGACAATGGGAAATGGAAATAGAATACCACCCCTCACTAGGTAATTCTATTCAGGCTTTATGAGGGAGTTAATTTCCAGTCAGATCTCATTTTTTATTTCATTTCCAATCTCTAATTACAACCAAACGACACATCTGAATGGAAAATGAAATTAATTCTCATTCCATACTATGATTTCCTGCCATCCAAATGGGGCCTTAGAGATATGTTGTCTTCCGTCACTTGCTATTAATTTGATTACTGCAAATAAATTATGTCTAAAATAAAGGATTAAAGATAGAGGTCGCCAATTATTGTAACATTTAATTAACAAAACTAATACATGGTTAGCCCAAGCACCATAAATTAATATAGAGAGCTAACCAGTTAATTACTACTACCATAATGATGTCATGGATACATGATCCGTTTATTCAAGAGAAATAAGATGGATAAAGAAGAAAAAAAAAAAAACTAAGAACGTACTAACTTTATATTATAAGTAAAAGAGCCCGATGAATTAATAACATGTTCCTTGATCCTCTTCAGCTAGAGCTAGCTAGGATTCTTGGGGTAACGTACGTCAAAAATGATCTTCATGATTACTCTAATAATTCTAGGATCAAGTAACACTAATAGGTCCAATATTGAGGAGAGGACCAGATGTCGGGGATGACGACGACGACGATCTATTTTGATCCAAATCCAAAGGCCTAACAACCGGCGCAGCGAGCGTCAGCTCTAGATGATCTGGTACTACTGATGATGGTGATGGTGGTGGTGGTGGAATATTACTAGTGCTGGGTTTTGATGATGAAGCTGCATTTGAATATTTCAGCTGGGAATCGATCAACCCGTAAATCCATCCAGGCATAGCGCGATCAGGAGCACGATCATGATCATGTATACTGCCTAAAGGAGGAGTAGAACTGCTGTAGTCAGCTGGTTTTTGCTGATGAACTGATGGTTTTAGATTTTGGGCTGCTGAGGTAGTAGTAGTACTAAGTTGAAGCTGAATATTACTTTGACTTTGTGGGGTTGTTGGAATATTGTTAACACAATGAGCTTGATCGATACTACTTGGCTGGGATTGTGGATTACGGCTATTGCTCCCAAACTGTCATAAACACAATAATAGCATACAGAAAATCAATTAGTTTCCATTTAAGATTTAGGGCTAAATACTAGTTAGTACCCTGTGGTTTAGGTCCAAAATCAATTCAGTCCCTGGACTTCTAATTTCATCAAAAACACCCCTGCACTTTCAATTTTGATCTAATAGGTCCAATTCGTTAATATTTTGTTATGGGTTCAAGTTATAGTTGGATTATTTGTTGAAAAACTTTTTTTTTTTAATAGTAGGACTCACTCCTAAATTGACTATGCAGACCACCTCGACACCACATCATAAAACATAGGCCATATATGAGCCACATTAACAAGTTAAATAACTCAATTGTCAGAAAACTAACAAATTGGACCTATTAGATCAAAATTGAAAGTGCAGGGGTGTTTTTGATGAAATTAGAAGTTCAATGACTGAATTGATTTTGGACCTAAACCACAGGGTAGTAATTTGTATTTAGCCCTAAGATTTAATTAACTAAATAACTGATGATGCATATATATGAAATATAAAGTTCGTTAAGTACGTACCATATCGAAGAGGCTTGAACGACGCTTCTTCTTGGTGAGGGTTGCTTGCCTGAGAAAATACTTCTGAGCATGACTAGCAACTTGAGTTGGTGTTCTTGTGGTCACATAGTTCCTAGAGATTCCTCTCCAGTCCCCCTTCCCTAACTTCTCAAGCCCCATCAGAAATGTTCTGTGCTCCTCTTCTGTCCACGGAACTCCTAAAATAACCAAATATATTCTTTTGTCAGGTAGTCTAGCATGTTACCGACATGTATAGAAACGGGTTCATGACTACAAGGTTCTTAAATTGTTCAATAACAATGATGAAAATAACCAAAATCCAGCTATGTTACCGAACAAAACTTAAGAAAAAAGAAGATTAAGGAAAAGGTAAGTACCCTTTTTCCTGTCTTGGGCACGACATATGAGGCCATCAGAGACATAACCGATGGAGGCTTTGTGATGATCAGAATTTTCATTATCAATGGATATCCTTGAAGAAGATGGGGATGATGATGAGGCTGAAGATGTGGGCAAGCAATCCATGCTAAAGCTTTTCTTCATCATCATGTCCATGGCATTAAAAGAAGATACTGAAGATGACATATGATCATGATGATGAACTTGAACACCGAAGAGCCTGAATCCATGAGGAGTAGTACCAACAAAACCAGCAGTGGAACTGCCTCTGAAATTTGTACAGGTCCTTGAATTATGGCCCATGTTTCCACAATGTGAGCACTTTCTGCCCATTTCTGAAGAGACAATTAGCACCAATTGCTGCCTCCTTAACTAAATTATCTCAAACTGTTAACAGCCGACACCACCACAATTCCAAACCCAATGAAACTAGAGAGAGAGAGAGAGAGAGAGAGAGAGAGGAGAGAAATGGGAAAAAGTAGAGATTGATAGAGAGGTAGCTGATATGTTTGGTATTATATATGATATGATGATGGGGTGGGGTTTATGAAAATGGATGCACACCAAGAGAAGATGATTGGATGGACTTTGTTTACTGTTTGGATATTTTCCAACTTGGGTTCTAAACAAAATAATAACTAGTACTACTAATAACTACCTCTCTAACTCTCTTGAAAAAAAATCTTATCTTATACAGGAAAGCTTTTGCCAGAGGGAGTTTGTAGCATACTACGTACATTCATGAGTTTGGGACCCTTTAAGATTGTTTAATTTCCTTTTTCATATGAGGCCGCCAATTAATTAGTATTTCTATATATAATTAGTAGATAGGTACTTGTTTCGTATCTAAGTTATTGTACAGTAAAATCTGTAACGTTTCCTATAATGGTATGTACAAGCTGTGTGAGAGAGAGAGCCAATACCTTGGAAAGCAGGTGGGTGAGAAATATTAAAGAAAATGAAGACCATTGAAACTCGATATTGATAAACCAATATTGTACGTCTGTAGGAACTATATTACGATAAATTATTATGCATATCTTATTTTATATAAAATTAGCGGTGTATCTTTTTTAACAAATATTATAATATCATATATAAAGTTACTGGTGTATCTTTTTTTCACAAATGTATTAAAAAAATATATATGACGAGAAAGATTTTGAGTTTAAACATTTATTTATAAAAAAAAATTTAAATAGATGACTATATTTGAGTGAGATATTACACGTACTGTAAATAAATAATGGTATAAATTTAGGGAGAACAAACCTGGATGCTGTAGAGTGCGTCGACAAAGAGTGGAGGATGATGGGATATCACCCAAGAAGCTGAGACTTAGTTTGGTTGTAGGAAAAACTAACTTGGATGCTGTGACTATGGGTTTGTGTGCTATGAAACCGGTACATGCAAGAGGTCTATAAGAAGAGAGGTAATCTGAAGGGAGCAAAAAACAAGGTTAAAGAGCTCAAAGCTGTTCAATCATCAGCCATGAAGAAGTCGCCGGCAAAGCGAGCTAAAACCCCACGGAAGGAGGAAAAACTAGTGAATGGACTGCCGGAATTTACCATCATTGATGCTGCAGGTTGCTCAAACCCTTCTAAGGGTAAGGAGCCTATAGTTGCTTAGTAGTATATTTTTTTTCTTTTCGAATAAATGTCTATGCTAGTACGAATGTCTCTATGAGTCTTATGGAAGTGTTTAGTTTTAGCTTACCACAATTGCGTGTTTGGCGTGTGAAGTTAGGTAGGCAATCTTGCTTGCAACACGAGATATTTTTATGTGGTATAGACTACTCTGAGCCAAGATTGTTGAAACATAGTAGTTTAATTTTCTGTACTATTTTTATCTATGAAATAGGGGCATACAACTGGTATGTTCTCTAGCTTTTATAAAAATAAAAATAAAAAATAGTATAAATTTGATTCATTACTTTATATAGATTGAATCATGTACTCAGATCAATCAATTTCCTGGCTAGTACGTTCCAACAAAATTTAAGAAAGTTAGGTTATTCCCTTCTGATAAGTCAACAAAAACATATGCCCAAATGGTTCACATGCATGACTAAGACTTGTATTAAGGTTTTCAGGGAATTACAAACCAAACCGTACTCTTGCATTAATTCAATCAACCATTCAAATAAGTGGACTAAATACTTAAAAACAAATTAATCATTATCACCATCTGTATCATTGCTGGTAATCGAAATTGCTCAAAATCTATGACCCCTGTATCATCAATCAGGGAATTGATTTCTAGAGTTTTAGCACGTAAAACTTATTCGGCTGCTGATTATCAATCTATATCAGTTTCTTAAGTCGTACCTAACTCTTTATCCTTGAAAGAAAAAAACACTGCATGTTTGACATCTCTTACTTGACCATATCGATCACCTATTTTGATTAGCTAGTAAAATAGTTCATTAATATAATCTAACGTATACGCGACTAATGACTTTATCTATAAGGTAGCACTACACAAAATAGAATCCTCAGTTTGATTGAAGGGCAGGAGAATAGTATATTCCCTTTCTTGATCATATTGGTAAACTAGTCCACATGTATGTATGTTCTTCAAAATCAAGATAGGGACTGAGATATAACATATTGGATATATTCACCTCTCACCCACCTACTTCTGTTTTACTTAGTAATGTAACTATTATATATTATTATCATACATGGGAGCCAACTTGAATAGTTGTTAAGGATTTCAAGCTATAGCTAGCTAGTTGGAAAAATTAATTAAACCAATTAATTATTTGGAACCCTAGTTGAAAATTGTTTAGTCCTTTCTATATCTGAACCAGGAGACACTTCCAATTTTTTTTATAATATATTATTGGGATGCATTTGGCATTATCACACAAAGGAATCTTCCCTCGTATGAAACAAGAGGATAATGGTCATTGTGAAGTTTTCTATTCTTGTTTGACTAAGCACAATTGTAAGTCACTTGCTTAGGTTTTTTTATTTTTTTATTTTTAATTTAAGAGAGAAGTTGATATCCCTATTGATTAGTAGAAAAGTTGATGATAGACCTTTTATATATTAGTTGAAGTAGGTGACATCCTTTAACTAATAATGCTTAGTTTTTCCAATCTCATACAGGTCATTTATGTTGATATTAATTTAAGGAGGCCTCCTCTCAATGGCATTTGAGCTGCACCCATATAAGGGTATTTTGTTTAAAAGCATTTTGCTATGCCAAAACTCGATGCATGCACGATTATTACAGGACCCAGATAAATTGATAGTTCAGTATATTAAAAATGCCATTAAAATTAAGTGCCTAATTAAACTCGATTAAATTTTATTGCATGGTGATACTTAATCAATTCTCATCTTTTGTGAAGCTGGAGATACTGTGTTCCATTCTTAATGGAATAGGGATAGAAAAACAAAGGTAGCGCACTACTGGATTGATGAGCACTTTAGATTGCCAGAGGGTATAGGGTGGTTTTGGGGCTATACCCTATGAGCTAGTGCTGCAAGAATTGGTGAGCTTGAGATCATCTTTCAACTGAAAATGACTCCAATATCTTATTCATGCAAACTCAAAGGGATCGGAATATATAAGTACCGAGTTGCACACATATGAACTACTATTAAAGCATATATATATGATTCTTTGGTGTACTTCCTAAATCATTTAGTTTCTTGTTAAAGTATTGATAATATATTGATGAAGATTGATTGGAAACCATTTTCTTTTCCCATAATTGCTTCAGCACCAACTCAAAAGGCATCAACTTTACAAACAACAAATGGCCATAATTGTACCAGCAGCCTGAGTTTGCTGAAGTACTAAAAATGCACTGCACCAAATCTAAAGAATAATTTAGACACTCATGCACGATCATTAACTTTCAAATTACGTGTTCACTTTACAGCAGCCAATTGTAATCGCAATCCAATAGTAAGTGGACCACTTTCAAATGGATATTTTCAAGGTTTTAAATATCTGCGATATTTTCGATATATCCTCCGATATCACGGATCGATATATGTTGCTTATTTTCTACCGTTTCTGCGAAATTTCTCCGACATCGTCAAATATCCCCGATATATTAGATATTTGTGATATATCCCCAATAAAGTGAAGAAATATCTGTAAAATTTGATATAAAAAAAAAACTCAGTAATTCTCGAAATGAAAATTTGTGTGAAGAGAGATCTCCTTAAAGTAAATCTGAGTGAGGAGAAATCCCCTCAAAGTGAATCTAGGTGAGTAGAAAATCCCCTCAAGGCGAATCTAGGTGAAGAGAAATACCCTCAATGCGATTTTGGGTGAGAAGTAATTCTCTAAATGCAAATCTGTGTGAGGAGAGATTTGGTATTGTGTAGTCTGTGACTATGTCTGTAACTCTGTAGTTGAATAATAGAAAGAAGATAAATGTTCAATTATTCAAATGAGGCCAAATGACATTGCAGAAGGAAGTTAAGGAACCATAAATGGATGAATATTTCTATTAACACGAGAGTGTCAAACCTAAAACTAATTGATCTGGTAAGTAATAAACAAGGCTTTAAAATGTTTTCTTTAATAATATAAGGTTTAAAATATTGTACATACGTATGGTTTTAAATGTTAAAATTAAAATCTGAAATTTTAAATCTTAGATCTTAATCCAATATTTGCGATGCAATTCTATCTTCCTTCCTTCTATCTTTTCGGGATCCCTTCTCAAAAGCAATACAAATATTATATTATTTCCATTAGAGAGAATAGCATTTGAAAAACCCTAATAGCCACTCATAGATAACATGGCAAAAGGATACATCGGAATTAGTTCAAATAAGGAAAAAGTCGAAAGAACGGACAAGGTTTCAACATGGGTCATAATCATATCTAAGGATCTCAACTGCTCATTATTATTTAGGAACTGCGTATTTGCCTTTTATAAATCTCATTTTCATATCAGATTGATTATACCATTAGCAGTACAAAGCCATTAGTGCTAAACATTACATCACATGCCATAATCCAGTAGTAGTACAGCAATTAAAGTAGAGGAATATACAATGTACAAGCACTCAGCATCTTTCTGTTCAAAATATAATTTCATATCAGCAGCCACAGAAGCAAAGGAGAGGTACTGATGGTGTCTATAGATATCATTATCAATTCCATATTATGTTAATCTACAAGTACTACTGTTCTGTGGAGGGGGAATGATTGTAATATAAGAGAAAGAACATTGGTGGTACAGTGGTACTTAAAGTCTGTCAATTTCATTAAGCATAAACAAAATTTTTATTATACTCTACTTTTATTCCATTTTTTCCTGCATGCTACCATAGAATTAACATTTGATTTTGAAGTAGTGTCCTTCTAACCATACAAGGAGGTACCCTGTTCTTTTTCTAAGTCATTGCTTCCAAGTCAAAGTTTAAGAAAGAATCTTTTTATGCAGATGGGGAAACTTGGAAAATTCCAGCCATTTAGACCGCACTGAAAAAGTTTTATCATCCTAAGGGTTTAACATACCTTAGGTTTTGAAAAGTTGAAGTCAATCCTAACACAGATCACAAGGAATTTATCCTGGGCTGGTGGAATGAGTATCAGAAATTGTAAATGTAAGGTTAATGTGGAATTCAGACAACAGAAATCTTTCTAGTACCACCCATATTCATATTCATATTTGCTCCGTGTAAGAAAAGAAGGAAAAGTATTCAACAATGGATAGAAACTTCTTTGATTATTAGTTTCAGTTCCTGAAAGCAAACCAAGATGTTGTAGTCAAAGGTCACAAGATTGAACAGCTAGCATTTTGTTTTTATAATTAAAGTCCGTATGCCCTTTCATAACCTTCAACTGATTATCTGCAATCAAAATCAAGAAGTAAACCAATGGATTTTGAGAGCTGAGAGAATTCCAAAATAGTATGATAAAAGATTTTATTTTATGTGGATTTGCTTTTCAAAGAAGCAAGCTTCTAGGGTCAATAATACTCCAAGGCTTCCTCCCAAATTTTAGTTTCGAAATGATCTGATAGATGAGATGTCAGTGTCTTATCAGAAGGAAACTGAAAATGAACCTAGATATAAACAGGTGAGGCGGTACCACATCAATTCAGATCCAGGACTTTAAACATTATTCAAGTAAGCATAAAGGATAAGAAAAACCCATTATGTAACCGAAAACGCAGAACAAATCACATTTCTAGGAATTTCTCTGAATTGGAGAGACCAATTTGCTTCTACAAATATGTGCTTCAAGGTCAATGTTACAAGGCAGCATAATATCAAAAACTGTTCATTTTGATAACTTGAATGAAATTGCACTATGTAATCTACAAGAAACCTTTGGCAAGCTGATCAAAGTTAATTCTTCTACAGTATGTATGGATTTGAATCTTCTCTCTGTAATGCATCCTGTCACCGATTCTTTCATCAAATAGCGAGAACTGTTGCAGTATAAATCTTCACTACAAAGAAAACCAAAGCTGCTTTGAGTCTTCAACTCTTCATATAGCATATCATCAATGCACATCATCAGTTTTCGTAAAAGCAATAGCAGTTAGGTCACTGCAAAAAGAATAAACAAAAACCATATCAACTGTCATTATTCAGAAGTAAAATGTCTCTTTCTTTCTAGTTATGAAGCATGGATATGGAAATTGGTGAAATATGATGCAGATAATGTTCTGTTAGTTTTTAGATGAAAATTATGTCTAAATAGACATTATAAAATTTAGGGGAAAAAGGAGAGAGTGTTATGATAAATTCAATATCCCATAACAAGCTTTCTTTCTTCTTTTTTGAATAGAGCTGTTATTAAATTCTTTTCCTGCAAATAGAATACGTAAAATGACCTGGTGCTTTTAAGAGCTATTCCAATGTCTGAATTTGCATAGTCCACGTCTTTTTTCTTTGAAAGAGTCACGGATAGACTGCACCATGGAGCACACAGCAGGTATATGAGCCAATTTATCATGGAGCTCCTGCAAAATGATTTAGCTCCTTTGAATAACAATATGAAGTACAGATTTTAGTGAGAGAGGGTGAGGATGTGGTTGAATGTGATACCACTTCAGCAAGACGTGCTTCAAAACCACTGGAATTTGCATCAGCAGGCATGAATATCTTTTGGTAAGCTGTTCTAAGGCTTCTGATCTAGATCCTTGCCAAAAGGGATAAGAGCTCTTTAAAAGTGAATTACATATTAAGATCAAAAAAGTGAACTCAACAGAAATTGATTGACACAAACCTCTGCCACTGTGAATCCATGACGCCGTAGACCCTCAAGATTCAAACCACGGAGCTGAGCTCTTTCTCCTGCAGCCATCATGCACTTTGGAACATCCTGTGCAATCTTTATGCATATAAAACAAGAATATAAAATCAAGATCGCACCGTGGGAACGCTAAAAAAATATGTTATGGCTAGAATCGTAAACTGGTAATCAGCATATCTTCAGACAAAGAAATCAAAATATAGCAGGTAGAAACTGTAGAGTGTGCACTTCATGTGTGTACTGGCACCAAGGTAATAGTTCAGTGGTAGTCAGTTACCTAGTGCCTTTTGGACATGAGCAACATAAAAGGATAGCGTACAGTGATGGAGGTTAAAGGTAAGATTATGTCATACCACAGAGCCACCGCCAATGAAAGCGAAAGAACCAACATGACAGAATTGATGAACAACAACAGCCCCTGCAGTGTGAGCATAATCCTATGTATGAAACACAACTAGATTTCAGATTCTGCATGTAGGATAGAACTCACAGAAGTATGTATACTTATGTATATACACATATCCGACTTCTATGAGAAACAGACTAAGGTGTACTTTCATATATAGGAATTAAAAGAGTGGGGATTTCAAATGACACGATTGTGGATTCAAAGTAAGGGCTTACTTCCACCACAACATGGCCTGCCAGAAGGGTATTATTCGCAAAAATAACGTTGTTCCCAACCTTGCAATCATGGGCAATATGGCAAGAACCCATGATAAGATTGTTATTCCCAATAACCTGATCACACAACGAAAATGATAACACTAATGAGAGTATAAAACTTAGTACGCAAGTAGAAATGAGCACGGGATGAGCATATATCATCCACATACTGTAGTATCACTTGACTTCGAAGATCGATGGATTGAAGCATGCTCTCTGATCTCATTGTTGTCCCCAACATCAAGAAAGCATTCATCCCCTGACTAACTCATAAAACAAACACAAATTAGCAAACTTAGTCTTCCAAAATTCAATATCCTATTCCCTTAACTTCGTTACATATCAAAATTCACCTTGTATTTCATGTCCTGGCATTTAACACCAACCACAGCATGATATCCAATAACATTATTGCAACCCAGCACAGTACGCCCCGGAAGATCATCACCAACAATGGCACCACTGCCTGACCAATTTTTCCCACATTGAAAAAGTTCAAAACTTTAATGCCCAAAATGAAAAAGTTCAAAACTTTAAAGCACAGAATGAAATAGAAACCCAAAATTACAAAGAAAATCAACAATGCAGATATTCAAAACTCACGTCATCAAAACACAACGCTCCCCAACTTCAGTATTCCCAAAAATATGGCTTCCGGGATGTAACCGGCAGCCATTTCCGAGCTTCACCGACGACCCAACAGTACAAAAGGGCCCAATTGAAACACCCTGATCGTAAAAACCAAAACCCACAACCACACTGTGAGTTTCAAGCATCGCTGAGCAGCTAGTTTTATTGAGAGGTGAAGAAAACTAGGTACCTGGCCGAGAACGGCATTGGGGTGAACGATCGCAGAGGGGTGAATGAAGCCATCGGAAACTGTGCTGCAGAAGCAGCGTCGTCGCAGAGATAGAGAGCTCTGGTTGTTCAGGGCAGTGAATAAGCGCTCGGTGCTAAGTTTGAATAGTGCACACATGGTGTTCGACCAGTGACCTCAGTCAGACTCGGACACTTCCTTTTTCTTTAAATACTTTCACTCTTTCTGTAGCTTTTTCATTTACGAGGTTTAAAAAATCGACCATCACGGATATATCAGCGTTCAAATGTTAAGATATATCGATAAATATATCAAAGAAATATCGTGTATTAGTACAATTTTTTTTTTTTTGAAAGTTAATTTTATTGAAACAAATCAACGAGTACACTCGCTTAGGATGACATCCCTTATGCAAACAAGGATAGTGTAAAAAAAATATCGTGTAGTCCAAACTATGACAAATCTATGCAGTTATTCAAAACTTTTTACGGAGGATTGAAATATCTATGATATTTTTAATTATTCCCTGATATCTTCTTTTTCAAAGAGACTGATATATCATAGGAGAAAATATCTTATCTTCTACCGTTTCTATAAAATTTCTTCGATATCGTCAAATATCCTCAATATATAAGATATTTAGGATATATTCCGATAATATGAAAAAATATCTATAAAATCTTATTAAAAAAAAAACTCAGTTATTCACAAAGAAACATACATTATGGAATATGGAGGCTGTGTCAGGATGAAAATTTTAACAACGGTTCATCTAGTCAGGATATGACCTAATAAAGAGATAAATTAACCTGTTTGGGAAAAGAACCTCGAATTGAAACCTCTTAAGGCAGATTTGGGTGAAGCGAAATCCCCTCAAGGCGAATCTGGGTGAGGAGAAATCCTTCAAGACGATTCTGGGTGAGAAATAATTCTCTAAATGTAAATATGTGTGAGGAGAGATCTCCTCAAGGCAAAAATGGGTGAGGAGAAATCTCCTCAAAGCGAATATGGGTGAGGAGTATTCCCTTTTAGGGAAATCTGAGTGAGGAGTAGAATCCAGGTGAGGAGAAATTCCCTGAAGACAAATCTGGGTGAGGAGAATTGTGAATTCCAGTAAAAGAAAACAAACTTGATGGAGCCATGTTTCAAAAAATAACTCACTCACTTCATATTTCTCAATTATATGGGATTGGCCTCAATTATATGAATCATTCGGTGCTGTGTAGTTTGTGATTTTGTGTAGTCTATAGTTGGACAATATAAAGAACATAAAGGTTCAATTATTCAAATGAGGAGTCATCCAATTAGATTCATCCTTATTTATCCCCTTATAGGAGAAAAGAGATCTATAATTATCACGTTCATCATTACAATTTGTACTATATGAGTCATATGTCTTTCTCTGATTATTGTACTTTTGTAGACTACCGAGCTACTTTTCAACCACCTAAAGTCTCTTTTTAGATGTAGATGAAGTTGACGTTCATATCTATTTATATGTAATTCCAATAAACTGACTCTTTCAAAAAAGATATATATATATTTTTATTTCAAAAAAAAAAAGGTATATTTTCCAGAATATCTCTAATATATCTTTATTATTTCTGATAATTTATTTATTTTTAGAATAAAGGGCTTGTACGGCTACCCTCAAGTCTTGATTAATGAAACTGAATACATGGGGGGGACTTTGAGCCTAAACCCCGAATTACAAGAAGCATCGAGAGAACGTCCCGAAAACTACTCTACAAAATACATGTATTCTACCAAGCACCAATTAGCAAAGAGTGCACTACTGGCTACTCCATTTGCTTTGACATAGTGGTGACATACCGGAAAGATAACTCGATTACAACGAAGCATAATTACTAAAATCTCATCTTTCCCACTATGTTGCCGCCGTACAATAATTCCGACGACACTTAGTTTCATTCTGATATATTTTTCTTTCAAAGTTCCGATAGATATGTCAAAACCGATATTTTTAATCTTTGGGAGAACTTGTTTTACCCATTATCACCGCCAAAGGCATCAAAAAGTTATCCAAAATCTTAACATTTTTTAATTACGCAATGACTTGGATCTAATTTAAGTTCAATTAAGAGCAAATCTCTCTTATCTAAATTGTATGACCAAGTTAAATCAATAGCTATACCTAGAAAACCCTAAGCCTTGGCGGCATCTAAAGGCCGACTCTTCTGATTCGGTGAGATTAACCTCGTCCGGTGGCGGCAGCCGTCTGGGCTGGCCTCTGGCCTCTCTGACGTGTGTGGTCGGCTGCCGGACGAGGACTATTTGCTCGGGGACTGTTCTTCTTGGGAGGTTTGGCTCCAAATCTTGGCAAGGTGGTGTGGTGGTGGATTCCTGTGTGTGATCTCTGATACGTTTGCGGTCGGGCTGCCCAGCTTTTTGCTTTCATGAATCCATGGCGGCATGGGTCGGGTCGTGTGATTCTGATGACGACGAAGGTCGTGGCGGTAGGAATCAAGGCGGCACGAGTCGTGGTGCGCGGCATGGAGGCGTGGCAGCGGTTGAGCTACGGCTTCGTTTCAATTGCAGGGTAGAAGAGATGATGACTGGGCCTGGGTCAAGCCAGTTTTGTTGGGCTTGAAGGTCCCTTGAGGCTGCCCTCTTGGGCCTCATTTAAGTTTTTAAGTTTTTTCTTTCTAAACTTTGCCTAATTGCTACAGATTTAGTTTTTTCTAAATAACTCTCTACATTTTGGGGAACATAGTGGGTTTCGGCCCAATCAGGACATTTCGTGTGTTTCTAGTCTACATGCTATGGGTTCTTTTTACACCTAGTTAATGAATCTTCCGGAGTACCACAATTGAGTGCATTGACGAATGGAGATTCACAATAGTTTTCTTTGTGTTAATTTTTATTTTTATTTTTTAGAAGCGGAATAAGAGCTAACTCAGCGCTCTTACCCTAATTTATTAATAAATAAAGAAAAGATACATAGCAAGGGGGGCTAAGCCAATACCTTGCCATAAGAAAACACAAGCTGAACAAGTACAACTGAAAGTACCAATTACTAATACAGAGAAAGAACAACTAAAAAGAACAATTACAATAGTTAAAGAAGAAACTAATCATCTACCTAAAACGGTAGTTAGTGCCTAATGTCAAATCACGTCCATAGAGGCCTGTAACAAAAGAAGGGACGGTAATGTACCAAATAGAACCCATATTGGTAGCTCCAAAGTCGGCCAATTTGTCAGCCAATGCATTTCCTTCCCTGTAGAAGTGACTTACTTTAAATTGCATGAGTTGCACACATTGCACACAATTAGCCCATGCCACTCTTAACTTCCAAGGAACCAACTGAGGTGCCTTGAAGTAGTGGACTACTAGAACAGAGTCTGTTTCTAGCCAAAGCTTCTGCCAGCCCCTCTCCGAGGCCACCCTTATAGCTTCCATAACCGTCGAAAGTTCTGCCTCAATTGCACTAGAAACAATAATTCTATGTGCAAAAGCACCCCTGAACAAGCCCTCTGAATCCCTAAATACTCCACCAAAACTTGCTGCTTGAGGTCCCTTGAAAGAACCATCAGTATTAACTTTTAACCAATCCCCTGAAGGAGGACGCCAGTTAATTTGGATAAACCGTGGGATGGAATTGTCATAGTTTGTAGGCTTTCAAATAAGTGAACTTCATTGTACTAGTGGATGGTACCCGTATTCCCTTACCTGCTTGACCACTGATGTAGGATACAAGCATATAGGGCTTATTTGTATGTGCCGTTCTGGTTTTGGGATTAAATGAAATCTCTATTACTCTGTCAAAAAAAAAAAAAATTACCCAATGACTTTTAGGTCTGTCTTAAGGTGAAACTCAAGCTTTTTTATATAAAAATGGGAGACTTTTTTTTTTTTTTTTCTTTCAAAAAACTCTTGACCCACCCCCATCCTTACATATATCATTGAGAATCGAACTCAGTTACAATGTAGTAATTATAATTTACCAACAAGTCACAACTCACTGACAACGTATGCCACAGGTAAATGATCTTGAACAGTAATGCTTTCTTGATCATCCAATTTGAATGACTAGTGGGGGATTTTGAATTCGGTAGCTCCTGTAGACCAAGGTTTGTTGTCCGGTTAATGTGGATTGAGATTTGTTTTTCTACTAATGTTAGATTAGTTGAGGAGATTGTTGGGAAATGAACCAACAACGTATGCCAGTGAGAGAGGGATACAGGATACTTGTAAAAATTGATTGCAGACAGATCTCTCTTAACACCTATGTACTACGTAGAAACTATATGTATATATAACTATACTATGCTTCTTTTATTCTTGATTTGAAGCGTGGGTATCATCTGGGTTGTCTACAAAACTGTCCTGTCAAAACCCCCTTCATCTAAGAATGATTTGGAATTCATGGGAATGTCGTCACCTTCCAGAATCCGAAGCACCTATAGGTAAGAAGCCAAATAAACAAGAATGAGATTATAGTTGACCTTTCCATTGATTCCGGGAAGAAGAATTTGAAGAGGCAATGAGTGCTAAGATCAACTGATACCTGAGACATTCGAGGCCTGGAATGAGGGTCTCGCCTGATGCACAAGGAAGCGCATCGCAGCATGTTACTAACTTCTTGCTTTGAATAGCAGTTTCTTAACCGAGGGTCTATCATTTCGTCAATGGCGTTCTTTTCTAGCAAGGGTCGTGCCTGCTCACCACACAAATGAGCATAAGTAATCACCAAAAGAAGATCATGTAAGATTACTATAGGGTTATATGTATCTTTCTTGAATTTTGGCCACTATATGGTATGCTGCATTTTTCAAACTAGAGTTGCCTTTACCCATACATACCCATTCAGTGAGGCACTGCTGGCCTTTGGGCTTGTTTATGTCCATAGCTTTCCGTCCCGTAACAAGCTCCACCAGTACTACCCCAAAGGAATATACATCAGTTTTCTCTGTAATTTCTCCACTTTGAGCATATTCTGGAGCCAAGTAACTACATTAACACAAGACTTCTCACTTAGTAAAACTTTTCTTATCAAGCTGTAATTTCAATATTTCATAAGATTAACAACTTTATTTTTGCTTTTAAGTCCTATGGTCTTACCCAAATGTTCCAATTACTCTTGTTTGTATGCCAATATCTCCGTCTGGTTGCCACCTTGCTAGTCCAAAATCTCCAACCTGAAATCAGAAGTGGTTGATTGTCACTCCAACTGATTCATGCCAGAGTCTAAAGCTTCATCCTTAATGAACATACAATTTGACAGGAGACAATACTCATACAAGGTGTGATTCATCAAATACAATATGCTGGTGAATAGAGGATTTGAATTTTGTAAAAGATGAGAAGAGCATGACATACCAATGGTTCAAAATCATGGGTCAGAAGGATATTGTTAGGTCGCATATCACGGTGTACAATGCAACCTACTCTACACTCTTCATGAAGGTATCTCAATCCTCTAGCTGCTCCAACTGCAATTCTTTGTCGTGCAAACCATTTCAATGAACGTTGGTCTTTCCCTGCAAATTTTAGTGTTGCCATTCCACAGGAGTGAATAAAGCATAACTTGTAAAAAGGCATTAAGAGTAATGCATGCTGCCTATTTACATCAATCAGGAGTAGTGGAGAACCTACCATATAGATGAGAATCCAAAGAACCATTGCAGATATATTCATATACTAGCAACCTCTTTCCATCCTCCACACAGAATCCAATTAGCATCACAACATTGCGATGCTGTGCACAGCTTAAGACTTCAACTTCTGAGCAGAATTCATGATCTCCTTGAGAACTGGCCAATTTATATTGCTTAACAGCAACAACCTGACCATGTGGTAAGACACCTCTGTGTACGGAGCCAAACCCACCTTCAGCCAAGAAATTTGCTTGAGAAAAACCACATGTAGCAAGTTCTAACTCAGCATATGTGAACCACCTAGGAGGATTGCCAAAGACAGGTGCCTTGTGCTGACATACAGAGCACAACGGAGGAGGTATAGAAGGTAAATTTCTACGGAGGGAAATTGATTCACGTACACTTCTACTCAAGTTCAAATCAAGCCTATAGTTCAGGACTCCAACATCAGGCTCTCGATTCAAATTAGCTAACTTATCTAGCAAGCTTCCATATGCTGAAATCAGAGATCTATCATAAGGTCTCTGTGAACCTCCAGCCCCATATCTTGAAAATTCACCATCAGAATGATAATCTGCCATCCAGGGCTGGCAATATGAACGCGTGAAATAAGCACTCGTCTTTTCATTATTTGCCTCATTGTCAGATTCATTTAAATTCTCATTACCTTCACTGGTATATGGAAACTCTTGCTTCAATCTCCTGAGAATTCCAGAATGTAAAAATGATTCAGTCCCCATATCTGAGCTTGATATGGATGATGATCCGATATCAGTTGCAGTCAGTGGTGACTCACGGTCAAAACTACTAGTAGGAGTCACAGGTGGCCCTCCACTTATATTCCACTGTGCAAATTTGCTCTTCAGGTGTTTAGGAGGAGATTCTGATTTATACAATGAAGGGCAAGCCACTTCAGATTCCTTGTTTGGAGAGTTAACCAAATTCAAGCGGAGAACCTTAGGCCCAGATCGTTTCATAATCACAACATTGCACTGCAGCTGTTCCATGCAGTGTTTCTTTTCATATTTCAATTGTCTGCACAACAGCAAAACTTATAATTTGAACAGGCGGAAAGTGAAGTAAAAGACTTTTATGCACAAAAAGTGCTGACTAAAGATTTACATTGAGAAATCAGAAAAGGATGCCATTTTGCATTATCAAACATGTAAAAGGCATGCCTTCTTATAATCAGAAGTTTTCAGCTATAGTAAGTGATACTGGAAAAGTGGAAATTAAGGTTGCATCGAATTTATTACTTGTCCAATATAACCCAGTTTGATTGAGCTTTCTTCGCTTCTGCAGCCACAACACCAGATGGTGAGCCAGAGAGGATTTTTATCCTGATCTTTATCTGTGAAGTAAAATAAAGAGGGAAGAGATTAATATTGGCTATGAAGCACTAGGACTAAACACTACACTGATTCACCGACCTTCTCTGGATCATAAACATCTCGGAGCTGTAGCACCATCTGAGAGCATGAGTTCACTATCTCATCCTTCTGATCTGAAATGGTTCCTGTGAGAGACCAATGGTGACTTCTGGTGCAATCGCTGGTGAATCGTGCAAAGTCCCATACCCTATTACCTGAACATACGGTGTTTTCATCAACATCAACTTTGGCCTCCCCAGTTCATATATATCCAAGCATAAAAGGACAAGGGTAAAAACTCCATCAAACACAAGACTCTTATGCATTGTTCAACTTGGCCTGGATTCAATAAATTTTGAAATCTGTGAAGTGCTTCTGTCAAAACTAGCATGCCATGGGGAGGTTTTGAATACCCAACAAGCAATTAAAACAAAAGTAGCGGATAACATACTGCCAAAAAGTTTCTTATTATAGAACTTCTGATTCTCATAGACACATGGGTGTGTCAAAATGAAGTAGAACACCCTACTTAGACATGCCACACCAGATAGTTGGCTGCTGATATATTAAACAGGTATATATATTACAGAATTGAACCCCTAAACAATTAACTTGTGCCTACAGTCCTTAAATAAAAACATTATCAAACAATCAATTGAACTAACCAACTTAACCATGACCCCTCTTATCAATCATTTGAAGAAAAAAAATTTCTAATCAAGCTAACCAACTTAACCATGACCTCTCTTATCAATCATTTGAACTGCAATTTACATGCTTTCTTTGAAATTTAAAGGCACAAACTTTTCTTCATTTATTAAGAGAAGGACAAGGATGATTACTTGATGTATGTGAAGGAGCGACTGCCAAGAGCTTAATGTAATCTCCAGGTTGAACAACATGAGTCAAAGCCCACACCAGAGCTGTGTTTGAAATCTCCTTCAAAGCCTTAACAGCAACCACCACAACTTTCCCAGCCACCACTGACTTCCTCTTCTCCTTCATACTCGGCCAAACCAAGACTCAAACTCTACAAGTACAACCCAAAACTTCCTCAGCACACCCCAAATTCAAAACCCACATCCAAATTCCAGAGCTTGTCCAAAACAAACAAAACCCAGAAGCAGAAAAACGTGCATTATCACTCTGAGAATCAGAAACCCCCAAATGAATAAGCTTTTTCCATCTGAAAAAAGCGACAAACCAAAGTAGAAGAACAAGACACGCACTGTCTTCAATGTTTGCTTTAACCACTGACTGGGTTTATTTCCGTTAAAGGACACGTCAAAGTCCCAAAACCCTCTCACTCACTCTGTGTGAAACACTATACAAGAACCTTTGGGATTAATGCAAAACAGAACAAAAAATTTTCAAGCACGAAGTTTTGGTCTTTCATGGAAATTGAGCCTCTACCCTTCTGCATGTGGGATGCGTGTGAATGTTATAGAAGTTTTGAGCCATAATTTGATCGAGTCTTTGGAGAGAGGAAGTGGCAGGTGGCCTAAAGTTGGACTTTTTTGTTGGTAGATTCTGATTTGGGCTCCAGCATAATTGTAAGGAAGAAGCGCCAATAGGGAAAACCAATGAAACGACAAGAGGAAGTAGAAGGTTTTAGCTTAAACGACAAGAGGAACCAAATATTATATCAAACACCATAACTAGATCAATGATTGGACTATTTCTTTCTTGCTTTCTTTAAATAGTGTTTGTTATTTGTAAGTTGCAAGTGGAAATATGTGAGGGAGATTGTGTAGTTTATTGTTTAGTGAATTGGTCAGTAGGTTATGATATTGATTAGGGTTTGTCTTTTAATAGTTTAACATAAGTCATAACTACAGATATAATTTTTGTCTTCTCATTTACCTCTTTCAATATGCTTTTGATTTAGAGAAAAATGATATAGTAATTTAGGGTTTACATCCAAAATCAATTGACATTGGATAGAGTGGCATAAACCCTTATAAGTTCATATGTAAGGTATTATTTTTTCAATGTGGAAGTTATATTTATTCTCAACATATAGTGAGGAAGATATTTCATAGAGTAGTAAATGATTAATCTTGATAGTGTACTAAGTAACAACTCAATCGATTAGTGGTTTAAATTAACAGTATCACGGCATGACATCCCAACCAACTCAGTTTGATAAACAATTTTGTATATTATATGAAAATTTTTAATTGTATTCATAAACCTTAAAGTTGGCATCAATTAACATTGATGTAATAGAAATTATTTAGACTATTGTAAACAATCAAAATAGTGATGACTTTTGTCATTTCATAAACAATCAAGAATCAATGATGGCTAATACATCTCTCAAAAACCATAATCCATGTCATCACATCTATTTTTGGGGCTTGATAGGAACGTGGCGCCACTTATTCAACCCTTGTTTAATGTAGATGATTGTTTGATTTGATATGGTTGTTGGGGATAGAAGTTAAAGCACTTAGCTAGGGGCCCCAAATTTTCAAATCTCAATGGTTATCAATGGAGAAGGGGACATTGTATCCACCCTAGTCTCTTTAAGAGATAGGAGTAAGACCTAAGGGCCTAACACATTCCAAGGCTCCAAGCATTGCTTGCCTTCATTTCACATTCCAAGCATTGCTTGCCTTCATTTCCTTGAAGTAAGAAAAAACAGTATTGCTTTTAGCATTCCTTATTTCTAAGGCGTTCTCATATGCATAATATGTTGAGGTTAGTGCAAGAAACATAACTTATACTGAAGCTAGAACTCACTTTTCTAGTAATTATCTTACACGTCTTTAAAAAATCATAAAGAATGGTGATTTTTATTCTATGCATGTGATTAGTGATTACCATATCAAACTATCTATTATAAAAGACTCCATATTCAGATATTCTGTCAGCTTTTCTTTGCTTCTTTTGTTCAATTATATATTTTTCTCCAAAAGATGAATGCATTATGGATTCACAAGCAAGTAACTTCATGACTCATGGGCTATTCGAATCTCAAGTTTTAAAGTCCCCATCCACCTCCCTTTTCCTTTTATCCAAAGCAGCTTCAGCACAAAAGATCTAGGATGCATTGACATCATCATATCTATTGCTCGATGAAGTTGCCTTTCGTCGAGAGTAAGAAAACGATATATAGGAACCAACAAAAATGCATAACAACTCTGATCTTGATGGTTGGTCATCAAATTAATCAAGAGTCGAGGGCCAAACTTTTAGCTTTTGTAGGGCTTTTGTACTTGGTCAATGTTGTCAACTTATCTGCAACTTGATTAAGCTAGGAAGATGCTCATTTGGTCATCATCTTCCTCTCTTGCTCGTGATCATATTCCTTTTCATCAGTCACTAGCTAGGAGCAGGACTAGTTCTCGATGGATACTAATTAATACTCGAGGCACATTATTTTTATGAGTCATCTACCATACATTATTGTATTGATACATCTCATATTAGATTGGTTCTATGTATCAGTAGACTTACTTAGCCATCTCGATTAACTTTTCGATTGTAGTGAACTAGCCTACAATGGTACTATAATTCCATGTATTGACGTTTTTACATTATATTGATACGTTAATATATTGTAGGACTAACTTCTAATGAGGATCTTTAAAATGAACACTTCTTAATCAAAGGTTGTGAGACTCATTTTTAAATTAGATTATAACAAATCAACCGTTATATGTTTATGTATGCATGAGTAAGTCACTTATGAAAATTTTCTTCCAAATTGCTAATCGTGAAGGTATCAAACTGGATCAAATCAATGGATGGAGCAAATCTATCAAATCTGAACCTTTCATGTTCATAAATGACAAAATGTGAATCCGTATATTAAAAAGTCGTTATGAAGTCTCATTTTAATAGTCGTCGTTAAAAAAGAATTGGGCTGGCCCATACACCATCTAAACGGGCCAGACTTTGGCCGCTCCTCCTCGAAGTTTGTTCCTCCACTCTTGGCGCTGTTAAAGGGCGTCAATTTGACTTTTTTTGTATGAAGTTAGTATGGTAGGCAGCGACTTAACCGTTGCTCTCCAAAGGTTGAAGAGGGAAGAATGCAAGCGCACAAAGCACGACCCCCATTTCTCCAATTGGAAGGTAAGTTCCCCTAATCACGCTCACTCTTTTTTCAATCTCTTTTGCTTAAATCGAGATTTACATTCATTTGTGATGAAAGTCAGGTTCTTGTTGGGCCCTGTGATTGGGAGGACTTTTCGGTGGGGAAGGAAGGAGCTGAAAGGTACAGAGTTCAAAACCTGCCTAGGAACGAGAGCCCAGGAGTGTATGAACTTGGGGTTGCTGTTTTGCGCGGTGGTACTGGTTTAGGCCGTGGGATTGAAGCGGATAAAATAGTCCCGGTTTATCTTGGACAGGCTGATAGTGTGAGGACCAGGCTCCAGCAGTATGGCCGGACAGGGGCTCATTTGGGCAAGTGCTGCTGCTCAGTTGGGATTCCGAGTGAGCGAATCCGAAAGGGGCCTGGATTGTTTGAGGAGATGCTGGCAAGAGGCTACCCCATTGTGTATAGATGGGCTCCTGTAAGTTTGATCTACCATTTATCTCATTTCAAGTAGTGAATTTTACTTGGTTTGTGCTGACTAGTGGGACTGGGGTCAGTTTTGATGTGTCTTGTCTTGTGTTTTCACTGCTATGGAATCCGTATTTTGCTTGTCCTTGTTACATATCCAGTTCGCCATTGTCATTTTGCTCTGCTCTACTGATGCCATGTCTAGTTGTTAAACAGCAATGGTATACCCGATTTCTATAGCTTCTTTATATGGTTTTTGGTGTAGCTTTGTGGAGTTGGATAGCGAAAACAGTTCATCATTTTTCCGTATTTAATCAGTTCTCTATTAAACCTAAACATTAACTAACCTAAACAATACAGATTGGACCTGTAGTCATATAAAGCTTTCTACTTGTTCTGTGTGTGGACTAAACTCCAAGCTTTTAGCTGTCTTAACTTTATGTTCATTTGAGCATGTGTGCAGTTACATTTTCATGCTCATTCTCATTCACATACATGCTATAATGCTAGAGATACATCTTGGTGAGTGCTGCATGGTCAATTGTGTTATGTGCTTGCCATTATGAGAGATAGCAGTTTGTCAATGAAGAGAAATGTGTAGTAGCAGTTTGTTTGCAAGTTTGTACATGTAATTGGACTATATGCCTGATTTCTTTGTTCTTTGTCAAACAGATGGGAACCAAAAGTGAGGCCCTGAAAACAGAAAGTCAGCTGCTTAACACATTTGATTATGCATGGAACACAAGCATCAATGGTGCACGGCGCCCTGATGATGTCCTTCAGAAACTCAAGAAAATTTCCTCAAAACCTACCCGATTTACTAATATTGTCCAGCGGCTTCTACCTTTCAGACAGAAGCAAGTCGGTATTAGAATTAACTCCAGCAAACTGGTTTCAACAGAGGACAAGTTCAGTGACTATGCTGATAGGGAGAGCCGGACTCTCATAGCCCAGGTTTTCAAGTTTGGCAGATCACAGCCTAGGTTAGTTTTGGATAGAAGTGGGATTACTCAGGAAAATACTATAATTTGTGGGGTGGCTGTAGGGGATGGGTCCATCTGTAGAAAGGAACCAGTTCAAGGAAGAAAGAGGTGTGCTGAACACAAAGGGATGAGGATTACAGGGTCGATTACAGTTAGGATATCAAATAGCAATATTGATTCAAAATGCAGTGTTATCAGCAACAGAGAATTTGTTTCGTATGAAAGTGGGATTACTCAGGAGAACACTGAAATTTGTGGGGTGGCTGGAGGTGATGGGTCTATATGTAGAACACCACCAGTTCAAGGAAGAAAGAGGTGTGCTGAGCACAAAGGGATGAGGATTAAAGGGTCAATTACAGTTAGGATATCAGATAAGAATGTGGACTCAAAGTGCAGTGTTCTCAGCAACAAAGAGCTTGATAGTCATGATGCATCAAATGTGAAATATGAACCGGTACAGCTTCCACCAGTTCATGTTTGTGAGAGCTCTACATCGATATGTGGATTCATCTTGGCCGATGGCTCTCCTTGTAGAACAGAACCAATTCAAGGAAGAAAAAGGTGTGATGAGCACAAAGGGAGAAGGATTCAGAAATGCAACTCCAAGTCAGTGAAAGAAGAGAAGGTCGAAATATGTGCATGATGTATTGATGTATTCTAATTTACAAAACTGTTCTATACTTATACCATACAAGAACTGCTCATGAAAGGAAGAGGTGTGAGCAAATACTACAAAAGGAGGAAGAAGAGTCTCCAGTTGATGTTTTATTCATTTTTTTTTTTCTGAAATAGAAAATATACTGTGTGATTTATAGATTCATGCTTATGTTGTAGCATTCAGGCTTATCTGTATGAGTTATAGCCTTTTAAGTTATTGTTGTACCCTGTACCCTATTGAAATTGGGGCATGATTATTGTATCATGTACTCTAATTTAATTTTAGTACAGTTCCATATTTTCTGTTAGATTTGATTCTTTTGGATGTTTTTGGGGTATTGGAAGTAATTTTGTAGGAAGTGCTTTTCCGCTCGCATGGAAAGCAGTTGAATCATTTGTCATTTGTCAGGATTGTGTTCAATAATGCTCTGGAGTAAAAAAATAGTCGTTCTATAGCTTATTGTGTCAATATTTCAGAGTTGTGAGTTGTTATATTGTATGAGACACCTTAACCACTAACAAGTCTAACGATTTTTAATTGAAGGATTAAAACACTATCGAATTTACAATATAACCATTAGGTGCTTCGCATGCTTTACATTTGCAAAAAAAGCACCAAAAGCACTTTTAACAAAAGCACCGTAAGGCGTAGTGTTAGGGGCCGCACTTGTAATGCCGCAAGCAACCTTGTCCAGGGTCATTAGTTAAGCCTTTGGTTGGTTTGCTTGCGTGCTAGGGTTGTTTTGGTAATTTACAAATTATGTAATTTATTTTATTTAGCAATTAGTCTCCTCGGCCTTTTTCATGTTTCCTCCTGCCAGGTTCATGTAAGGCCGATATGCTCTATAGGGAGGGGTTCCTAGTCGGCATAGTTTGGACTACGGAACTAGTATAGGTAAGCACATGTACTTTTGCCTCCCTTACCGTCTTACCATCAATAAAAGAGGAATTATTCAATCATCTGTGCCCCGTGAGATTGCTCTTTGATCTTTCCTTTCGATTATTCATTGTTCTTCGTGGTTGCCCCAACATTCATATAATTGTGTTCTTGCTTGTCACTAGCACTATTTTAATATCGTGTGGCTTTCATTGTTCCTTGCAAGGTACTCACTTGGCTGACTTGCTTGCTAGCAAGTGCCGCACGGTCCGCTTTGCGCATTGCAAAGTTAGGCCCGTGACAGTTGGTATCAGAGCCAACTCGGCTCAAGAAGCTCACTACGATGACGGGGAAGATGACAAACCAACAAAGATTCGATTGGTATGACCAACAACTCGGAGAACTTGCAGGAGTGCCGGATAGGTTGATTGATATCACTAATGTGTTGGACCGCGTCGACCTAGATGAGTTGGCGGCGCGGATGATAGAGGTGGAGAGCCTGAAGGACCGAGTTGTGGCCCTTGAAAATTGGAAAGCTCGAGGTAGCGGAAGGGAGAGAAATGAGGAAGAAGCTCCTGTTCCGAACGAGCAAATGGGGGCGATGAGTGATGCCCTTGACACACTCCAGGTGGCCGTGGACAATATGGCAGAAGATGTCCGAGTCACCATTGATGCTTTTAGAAACGAGCTGGTGGAGATGAATACCAAGCTCAACCTAACCATCCGTGCGATGGGAAACCAACCTGTGACGGACTACAGGAAGGTAAAGATACCAGAACCTCAAGCTTTTGGAGGGGCGCGAGATGCCAAGGAGCTTGAGAATTACTTATTTGATATGGAGCAATACTTCCGAGCAGTGAAGCCAGACTCGGAAGAGGTGAAGGTGAACATGGTGACAATGTATTTGGCAGGAGATGCTAAACTATGGTGGAGGACCAAGTATAATGACATACAAAGAGGGGTATGCACCATTGACACCTGGGAGGATCTTAAGAAGGAGCTCAAAGTTCAATTCTTCCCCGAGAATGTAGAGTACATTGCTAGAAGGCAACTAAGGGAGCTCAAGCACACCAACAACATCCGAGACTTTGTAAACAAGTTCTCGGTGCTCATGCTTGACATCCCGGACATGTCAGAGAAGGATCGGCTGTTTTATTTCCTGGAAGGCTTAAAGTCATGGGCGAGGACCGAACTTCAACGGCAGAGAGTCCAAGATTTGGCCTCCGCACAGGCTGCTGCTGAAAGGTTGACGGACTACACATTCGAAGAGAACTCTACTAAGAAGACTCAGTCGTTTTCGAATGTGAATGTCAACAGAAATGTAAGGCCTGGACCGAGTAGAAGTGGGGGAGCGGAGTCCAAGTTTTCCAACTCAGGAGGAGGGGACAGGAGAGTAGTGAATGCGAGGGACACGGCAACGTCCAAGCCTGTTGCCTCGACAGGGGTCTTCACCCCTCGACCCTTTAATCCCTCAGGCTATGCTCCAAAGCCACTAGCATGCTTCTTATGCAGAGGACCGCATAGAGTGAATGAGTGCCCTCATAAGACCGCCCTCTCTGCCCTACAGGCTCATATTCACTCGAAAGAAATGGAAGATCAGCAAGAGCCAGAGGAGGAACCT
This sequence comes from Rosa rugosa, assembly GCF_958449725.1. NCBI lineage: Eukaryota > Viridiplantae > Streptophyta > Magnoliopsida > Rosales > Rosaceae > Rosa > Rosa rugosa. The sequence continues at coordinate 6,043,486 of NC_084820.1, read as the reverse complement.
GGTCACATGGGAGCTCTAAGATTCTTGGGTGCGGTGGAGAAGCGACCACAATCACCTAAGAAGTCCCAGGCTAAAGGCTTGATGTTCATAGATGGTAGTATTAATGGAAAGGTAGCCAAGAGCGTGATGGTTGACACAGGGGCCACTCACAACTTTGTGTCAGAACCTGAAGCACGGAGGTTGGGGCTGAAGTTGGAGAAGGATGTTGGCCGCATGAAAGCTGTGAACTCTAAGGCCTCACCTACAACTGGACTATCTCGAGGGGTATCACTCAAGTTGGGTCACTGGCAAGGGAAGACTGACCTCGTAGTTGTCCAGATGGACGACTTTGATGTCATATTGGGGATGGAGTTCTTGTTGGCGAACAAAGCTATTCCCATTCCTAGTGCCCAACACTTACCTATTATGGGAGAAAGGCCGTGTGTGGTTCCAGCAAGAATCGAGCAACCAAGTGAACCCCGTCTCTTGTCCGCCCTCCAGTTCAAGAAAGGCGTGAAGCGTCATGAGCCTACCTATGTAGCAGTTCCTTTGATAAAGGATGAGACTAAAGGAGAAGTGATTCCGAAGGAGATTGAAGGGGTATTGGAGAGCTATGTAGATGTGATGCCTCCTGAACTTCCCAAAGAATTACCTCCAAGGAGGAGTGTGGACCATGAGATCGAACTGCTTCCGGGGGCCAAACCACCTGCAAAGGCACCTTACAGAATGGCGCCCCCAGAACTGGCGGAACTTCGAAAGCAGCTCGAAGACCTGCTCAAGGCGGGATTCATTAGGCCATCTAAAGCCCCCTTTGGTGCACCTGTGTTGTTTCAAAGGAAGCACGATGGAAGTTGGAGACTGTGTGTGGACTATCGGGCTCTCAACAAAGTCACGGTGCGCAACAAGTACCCGATCCCTCTGATTGCAGATCTGTTTGACCAACTCAGTGGTGCCAAATATTTCACAAAGCTAGACCTCCGCTCGGGGTACTATCAAGTTCGCATTGCAGAAGGAGATGAACCCAAGACAACGTGCGTCACCCGTTATGGCGCCTTTGAGTTCCTGGTGATGCCGTTCGGGTTGACCAATGCGCCAGCCACATTCTGCACTTTGATGAACCAAGTCTTCCACGAGTACTTAGATAAGTTCGTGGTAGTGTACCTGGATGACATAGTGGTGTACAGCTCTACCCTAGAAGAACACGTAGAGCACTTGAAGTTGGTGTTCCAACGGTTGCAGGACAACCAGTTGTATGTCAAGCGCGAAAAGTGCTCCTTCGCGCAAGTGACCATCAAGTTTTTAGGTCACATTATTGAAAGGGGTCAAATCAGGATGGATATGGAGAAAGTAGAAGCCATAAAGGAGTGGAGAAACCCCAAGAATGTGAAAGAGCTACGTTCTTTCCTTGGGCTGGCCAATTACTACCGACGTTTCATTGAGAATTACTCAAAGAAGACGACCCCCTTAACTGAACTCTTGAAGAAAGGAGTGACATGGGACTGGAGTAGTAATTGTGAGAAGGCCTTTCAAGATTTGAAGAAGGCCGTGATGGAAGATCCGGTCCTTGCCTTACCCGACCTGAACCAGCCATTTGAAGTCCAGACAGATGCTTCTGACTTCGCCTTAGGAGGAGTCCTGCTGCAACAAGGGCACCCTGTTGCGTATGAAAGTCATAAACTCTCGGAAGCTGAGAGGAGGTACGCGGCTCAGGAGAAGGAGTTGCTAGCCGTAATTCACTGTTTGAGGACGTGGCGACACTATTTGCTGTGGTCAAAGTTCCTTGTGAAGACAGACAATTCAGCCGTCAGCCACTTCCTGACCCAGCCGAAGTTAACCCCAAGGCAAGCTCGATGGCAAGAGTTTCTCGCTGAGTTCGACTTCCATTTCGAACACAAGGCTGGGCACACAAACCAAGTTGCTGATGCTCTAAGTCGCAAGGCTGACCTTGCCACCCTCAAGGTGTTGGCCACTTTGTCGAGCAGCATCATTGCCATAGACATCAAGCAACGTATCAAGGAGATTCTGGAGAAGGATTCCGTGGCGCAATCCCTCATGAAAATGGTGAAGGAAGGGAAGAGCCGTCGGTTTTGGATGGAGGATGGCCTATTGATGGCCAAAGGAGGACGAGTGTTTGTTCCGCGAGCTGACGGACTGCGAAGAATGCTTATGAGGGAGTGTCACGACACCCTGTGGGCAGGTCACCCTGGATGGCAGAGGACCCATGCACTCCTCAAGCAGGGGTACTACTGGCCCCAGATGCGAGACGATGTCACGGAATACACCAAGACTTGCCTGACATGCCAGCAAGACAAGATTGAGCGCCAAAAGACTCCAGGGCTGTTGGAACCACTGTCTATTCCTACTCGCCCGTGGGAGAGTGTCTCCCTTGACTTTATTACTAACCTCCCGAAGGTGGGAGACTTATCAGGCATCCTGGTTGTGGTTGACAGGTTTTCAAAGTATGCCACCTTTGTGCCAACCCCAAAGTACTGTTCGGCGGAAGACACAGCAAGCCTCTTCTTCAAGCATGTTGTAATGTATTGGGGTGTGCCTCAGAACATAGTCAGCGATCAAGACACTAGGTTCAAGGGAACATTCTGGACCGAGCTATTCAAGTTGCTCGGGTCTGAGCTCAACATATCTTCAAGTTATCACCCACAGACTGATGGGCAAACAGAAAGGTTCAACGGGATGTTGGAGGAGTACTTGCGCCATTTCGTTCATGCCAACCAACAGAATTGGGCGCAATTGCTCGATGTTGCACAATTTTGTTTCAACTCGAAGAAGAGCTCATCCACCAACAAGAGTGCTTTTGAAATTGTCACTGGCCAACAGCCTCTCTTGCCGCATACGGTGCAAGAAGTCTACAAAGGGGCGAATCCGCGTGCTTTCAACTTCACAAAAGAGTGGAAGACTAATGCCGAGATCGCTCAAGCCTATCTAGAGAAAGCGGGGGGGGGGGGGGGGGGGGGGGGAGAATGAAGAAGTGGGCAGATCAAGGCCGCAAGCCCAGGGAGTTTCAGGCATGGGACATGGTCCTTGTCAAGCTACTTCCAGAGACAAACGACTTTTCAGGAAGTATGAAGGACCGCTCCTCATCATTGCTAAAGTGGGGAAGTGCTCCTATAAAGTCGATATTCCCGCCTGGATGAGAGTTCACCCCGTCTTCCACGTCAGCAACCTCAAGCCGCACCAGCCAGACTGTGAAGATCAAGCACGCAACCAGCCTGTTCGGGAGCACGTCGACATCAGACCACCAAAGCCGAAAGAAGTGGAGGAGATCCTAGCAGAGAGAGTGATCCGAGTGTCAAGGCGCCCATGCCAGCAGTTCCTGGTCAAGTGGAAGGGTCTTGGAGATGAAGAAACCAGTTGGGAGAATGCTGACGTCCTGACGAAGAAGTTCCAACAGAAGATTGAAGACTTCAAGATCAAGGCAGTCGTCGAGAGCGCCGACAGCTTAAGTGGGGGAGGATGTTAGGGGCCGCACTTGTAATGCCGCAAGCAACCTTGTCCAGGGTCATTAGTTAAGCCTTTGGTTGGTTTGCTTGCGTGCTAGGGTTGTTTTGGTAATTTACAAATTATGTAATTTATTTTATTTAGCAATTAGTCTCCTCGGCCTTTTTCATGTTTCCTCCTGCCAGGTTCATGTAAGGCCGATATGCTCTATAGGGAGGGGTTCCTAGTCGGCATAGTTTGGACTACGGAACTAGTATAGGTAAGCATATGTACTTTTGCCTCCCTTACCGTCTTACCATCAATAAAAGAGGAATTATTCAATCATCTGTGCCCCGTGAGATTGCTCTTTGATCTTTCCTTTCGATTATTCATTGTTCTTCGTGGTTGCCCCAACATTCATATAATTGTGTTCTTGCTTGTCACTAGCACTATTTTAATATCGTGTGGCTTTCATTGTTCCTTGCAAGGTACTCACTTGGCTGACTTGCTTGCTAGCAAGTGCCGCACGGTCCGCTTTGCGCATTGCAAAGTTCGGCCCGTGACACGTAGTCTTGTCCATCTATTTTTTTTTGCATTGTAAAAAAAAAAACCAAAAGCACTTTTAATGGATTATTATGTCCCGACTAGCAAATTATTATGATAGGCAATAAACATTTCTGCAATTTTGGTTAATTTCTTTTTTTTAAGGATTGAAATTTGCACATCTTTCTTACAAACCATACTTCTGTAAACACGAAAAATCCAGCAACTAATGAAAGAAGGACACGTGTACAAAATAATATATTTTTATTAATGAATTTGCGGGTTACAATCTCTGTTGATGCTCTTTCACAAGATTCTCCTCTGATTCGATCTCTGACGTTGATTTAATCCAAGGGTGGCGAGCACTTGATCTTGAATCAAACAGTTGCAATGTGGACTTCCTGCTATGTTGACAATTTGAGGAAGATGATTGACCAAGGGCTGTAGAAGCTTGATCTTGATCGGATTTAGGCCACGAGTGGTGTCACGTGACGAGTGTTCTTCGGCTTTGGTAGGGGATGAACCAGCACGTGTGTTTGGTGCTTGTTGATTCTCCACGAGCTTGATGAAGAACTTGGCAGAAGTTTTGCTTTGTTGACGACTTGAAGACGACGGATGATCAAGGGCTGTAGAGGCTTGAACTTGATCAGATCACGAGCGGTGTCACGTGGCGAGTATGGCTTTTGATGGTGGATGAATCAGCACATGTGTTTGGTGCTTGTTGATCCTCCGCGTGTTTGACGACTTCCGAGCTTGTAAGTGATTTCCCCTGCTTGTCTGAAGTCGGCGAGGTGAAGAGACCCGGCTATTTGGCAGCTTGATGGTTCTTCACGAGCTTGGGAGACTTCTGAGCTTTGGAGAGGTTTCTTCCGTCTGCTTGCGTCCCTCTGTCTGTCGTCGTCCTCGATGGTGTACTTGGCTCAAGGGCGATTGACGCTTGATCTTGAGTCATATGATGGCCACGAGGGTTGACACGTGACGAGTGTTTTGACTTGAGGTTGGTGATGAACCGACTATTTGGCAGCTTGAAGGCTCTTCACGCGCTTGAAGACTTAAGAACTTTGGGAGTAATTTTTCTCTCCGGCTGCTGAAGTCCTTCTCTTGATTTGAGAGGGGCTATTTATAGTGTCAGCGCCTCTCTCAATTTGGAATGCCTTAATGACACGTAATTAATTGTATTTTCCTTAATTACGTAATCAAATCAATCAGCCCTAATTAACTGATTTAATCACGATTATTAAGGAATTATCCAATCAATTTGATGGCTGATTTTAATTGTATTTCATTAATAGCATAATCAAATCAATCAGCTTTAATTAATTGATTTAATCATGACTATTAAGGAATTAGCCAATTAATTTGATGGCTGATTTTAATTGTATTTTATTAATAGCATAATCAAATCAATCAGCTTTAATTAACTGATTTAATTACGACTATTAAGGAATTAGCCAATTAATTTGATGGCTGATTTTTGTCTTGATTATCAATTTAAATAAATTGATATCTAATCAGCAGACGAGATTTAATGCTTGATTTTATTCGGAATCAATTAATTTGATTGATCCGCTTTAATATCAATTGATTTAGCCGGAGCAAATTCATTTATTGTTGTCGAGCCTTTCATGTATCGCCAAGTGTCATTCTCTGAGTCTGCGTGATTTTGCTGACTCACAAGCCATGTGGACAATTTGCGGGACTCACATGCTGACTAAATTTGTTCGGTCATAATTTCAAGTGGTGACCGAATTATTTAATGAATTTTATTTTCATTAAATTTTTGGTGTCTACAACTTCATCTATAAATGATTTTTCAATGAACATGTGCATGAAAATGGAAGTGATTTCTATGAAACACATACCAATTTTCAGCATTTATTTATTTATTTTTACTTCTGCTTCTGCCCTTAAAGGACAGAACATGTGGGGAAGAAAGATCCGATAAGATCTCTTTATATTTACTTTTTAATAAAAAGCACCAATAATTTAGCTAGTGGAATCTGGTTGTCATATTTTCTTACTCAACAAGAACATGCATATTGGCATGAGATAGAGATAGATCAAAAGTAGAGTGACGAGAGCTAGTGAGAATTGTACAATCACTAGTTCACAGTTCACTACTATGCATCAGTGCTCCTTTATTCCTCTCTATCTCTTTTTTTTTTTTTTGGTCAGATTCTTCCTCTCTATTTGCCAAAAAAAAAAGAAAAAGAGATTCTTCCTCTCTAAGCTAGCTAGTGAGAATGGTACTTGCAGTCTCTTCCACCATTCATTTATAAGCTACGTACTTCATGACAGTGTATAAATTTCTAAACGGCTGCCATGAGCACACATTGAGTTCATCATAGGGCTTACTCTTTAAGAAAAAGACATGCCGCTAATACTCGAACTCGAAGATGAAGAACCTCCAATGGTGGCCAGCGACTTCACCCTTGCTGTCCAAAGTCCAACGTTGAAGAGGGAAGAACGCAAGCGCTTACAGCACGGCCCCCATTTCTCCAAATGGAAGGTAATTGCGCTTATCAAGCTCACTTTGTTTTCAAGATTTGTGTCTGTCTGTCTGTAATTTACTCCTAGTCTTTGGCTTAAATTATGTTGCTTTCATCACACCCCACCTCACAGAATCGAGTTTTGCATGGCATTTACATTCTTGATTTATTCAATTGTGATGAAAGTCAGGTTCTTGTTGCGCCTGGTGATTGGGAGGACTATTCAGCGGGCAAGGATGGAGCTGAAAGGTACAGAGTTCAAAACCTGCCTGGAAACGAGAGCCCAGGAGTGTATGAACTCGGAGTTGCTGTTCCGCACAGTGGTTCAGGCCGTGGGATTAAAGCGGATCAAATAGTCCCGGTTTATGTTGGACAAGCTGATAGTGCGAGGACAAGGCTTCAGCAGTATGGCCGGACAGGGGCTCATTTGGGGAGGTCATGCTCAGGGAATCCGAGTGAGCAAATCTGTAAGGGGCCTGGATTGATTGAGGAGATGCTGGACGGAGGATACTCCATTGTGTATAGATGGGCTCCTGTAAGTTTGAGATATGTTGTATCTCCTGGCGGATTTTAATTGGTTGGGCTGATTGTATTGTTATAACTGCTATGCTATGGAATCTGTGTTTTGGTTGCAGTTGTTAATCGCCAGTTCGCCATTGTTCGTCTGCTTTTTTACTAATACTATAGGATTTTGGTATTCCCGGCCTCTTTCTATGGAAGATATGGAGTTCAGGGAATTTGTGATTCTTCTTTCTTCATGTAGGGTTGGTGTGGCTTTTTGGATTTGATAGTGAAAACAGTTGAAAGATGCATAATTTTCTCTGTGCACTTCAGTTCTCTAGTAAATGGAAGCATTGACAGATCGAATCTAAAGAGTACAGATCGATAGAACCTGTACTTTATATGAAGCTTTATACTTACTGTATAGAATAGGTTCAACTTGAGGCTTTTATCTGTCTTAACTTGAACATTCATTTAAGCATGGTTGTGTACATTTATGTTTGTCCTTCATTCTAATTCACATACCTGCTAGCTAGTATGCTAGAGATACGTCTAGGGTTGATGCATATGGTGAATTGTGATTATCTGCTTGCCATTATGCAGTTTGTTATAAAAAAGAATAGGTGTGATAGCAGTTTTAGGTGCAAGTTTGGGCATGTAATTGGAATATATGATGAAATGCCCTCATTCTTTGTTCATTGTCAAACAGATGGGAACCAAAAGTGAGGCGGAAAGAACAGAAAGTCAGCTGCTTCATGCACTTAATTATGCGTGGAACACAAGGTTCAATGGTGCACGGCGCCCTGATGATGTCCTTCAGAAACTCAAGAAAATTTCCTCAAACCCTACCCTATTTACTATTATTGTCCCGAGGCCTCTACCTTCCAGACAGAAGCAAGTTGATATTAGAATTAACTCCAGCAATCTGGTTTCAACAGAGGACAAGTTCAGTAACTATGCTGATAGGGAGAGCAGGAATATCATACCCCAAGTTTTCAAGTTTGGCAGATCACAGCCTAGGTTAGTTTTGGACGGAAGTGGAACTTGGGAAAATACTATAATTTGTGGGGTGGCTGTTGGTGATGGGTCCATATGTAGGAAGGCACCAGTTCAAGGAAGAAAGAGGTGTGCTGAACACAAAGGGACGAGGATTACTGGATTGATTACAGCTAGCAATGCCGACTCAAAATGCAGTTTTATCAGCAACAGAGAGTTGGTTTCATATAAAAGTGGCATTACTCAGGAGAACACTGAAATTTGTGGGGTGGCTGCAGGTGATGGGTCTACCTGTAGAAGGCCTCCAGTTCAAGGAAGACAGAGGTGTGCTGAACACAAAGGGATGAGGATTACTGGATCGATTACAGCTAGCAATGTCGACTCAAAATGCAGTTTTATCAGCAACAGAGAGTCTGTTTCATATAGAAGTGGCATTACTCAGGAGAACACTGAAATTTGTGGGGCATGTACAAATAATGGGTCTGCTTGTAGAAGGCCTCCAGTTCCAGGAAATAAGAGGTGTGCTGTACACAAAGGGATGAGGATTACTGGATCGACTACAGCTAGCAATGTAGACTCAAAATGCAGTTTTATCAGCAACGACAGAGAGTCTGTTTCATATAAAAGTGGCATTACTCAGGAGAACACTGAAATTTGTGGGGCATGTACAAATAATGGGTCTGCTTGTAGAAGGCCTCCAGTTCCAGGAAATAAGAGGTGTGCTGTACACAAAGGGATGAGGATTACTGGATCGACTACAGCTAGCAATGTAGACTCAAATTGCAGTTTTATCAGCAACAGAGAGTTTGCTTCATATAACAGTGGCATTACTTGGGAGAACACTGGAATTTGTGGGGCAACTACAAATAATGGGTCTGCTTGTAGAAGGCCTCCAGTTCAAGGAAGAAAGAGGTGTGCTGTACACAAAGGGAGGAGGATTTAATTATAGTTAGGAATCAGATAAGAATGTGGATTCAAAATGCAGTGTTCTCAGCAACAAAGAGCTTGATAGTCATGGTGCATCAAATGTGAAATATGAACCGGTAGAGCTTCCGCCAGTTCATGTTAGTGAGGTGTGATGAGCACAAAGGAAGAGGGATCCAGAAATCCAATTGTAAGTTGGTGAAAGAAGAAAAGGTCGAAATGTGTGCTAATTTACAGAGCTGTTCTATACTATACTGTGTGATTTATAGTTTCATGCTGATGTTGTAGCATTCAGGCTTATCTGTATGATAGCCTTTTAAGTTAGTGTTGTACCCTGTACCCTGTAGAAATTGGGTTGTATCATGTACTCTCTAATGTATTTTAGTTACTATCTTGTTGTATTAATTATTTAATTCCATATTCTCCGTTAAATTTGATTCTTTTGTATGTTTTTTGGACTGTTGGAACTTGGAAGTGCTTTTCTGCTAGCACTGAAAGCAGTTGAAGCATTCAATAATGCTCTGGAGATGTACATTAGCCGTCAAATAGCTTAATTTGTCAATATTTCACAATCGTTAGTCGTTAAAATAGCTTATTCTGTCAACAAATCGTTAGTCGTTAAAATAGCTTATTCTGTCATCAAATCGTTAGAGTCATGAGCTGTTAGATAAACTCATTGTATGAGACACACCATATACGCTTAATAATAACTAATCTAACGATTTTTTTTAGGGGGGGTGAAATTTGCACCCCCAAATTTACAAACCACACCCACTTTCAATTTTTTTATAATATTTCATCCTAAATCTTTTGGCACATCCTAAAATACCCTCAAAAGTCAAAAAAAAAAAATTTCTTCTTTTTGGGTCTTTTCTTCCCTGTCTCTCTTTCTCGCTCTCTCTCTCTCTTCTCCAAAATCACGACAACTCTTCCAAAACCACCGGTTATCTGTCTAGCTGTTTGGCAGTTTGAATTTCTGTGGATTGGAAATTTCAATTCCTATCAGAGTAAGATATATAATCATGTTGAATAGATGGGATGAGAGGTGGATATAAAAAGAGTGTGAGGAGCAGCTCGACGAAGCCGTCGAGCATGTAGTCGGCGGCGATCACGATAGCGGTGACGGAGAGCATGGTCTGCTCCTTGAGGGTGAGGGAAACGTGGACGCCATCGGCAGGTTTCTGGATCAGGGCGCGGAGGGTTTCGATGAGGCGGTGGAGGGTTTTGGGGAGGGAATCGGGGTCGGATGTGAAGAGCGGGTAGGAGAACTCTTCGAGGAAGACGATGAGCTGGAGCTTCAGAGGGCTTGGTCGATGAGGGTTGGGTTCGCAGAGGTCCACCGGACAATTTTTCAGAACCCAGGGATTTAACACTGCATCAACACACACCATCATCATTATAAACGCAGAGAATGAAGCAAAGGAGATCGAAATCACGACCTGCAGGTTTTGGAGCTTGATGTGGCTTCAGATCTGCTTCACGGCCTCGGCGCGAGAGCACTCAGGGGCGCCGCCGAGGAAGCTGCCGAGAGCTGGAGAGATCGGAGTCGGCTTCAGAATGGCAGCATTCCTGTTGACGTTTCTCTTGGGCTTGATCGGGTCGGCATCGGCGTCTGCTTTGGGCTTCGCCTTCCCCTTCGATTTTGGTGCGGCGGCGGCGACCTTGACGGCGGTTCCAGCAGTGGATGTGGAGGACTTGGCCGGCAGTGGGAAGAGAAGAACGGGGTCCTTGGTGGTGGTCTGGAAGAGAGAGGGGGGAGGGTATTTTAGAAAGTGCCAAAAACTTGGGATGAAATATTATAAAAAAATTGAAAGTGGGTGTGGTTTGTAAATTTGGGGGTGCAAATTTCACCCCCCTTTTTTTTTTATCAAAGAACTAAAACACTATCAAATTTACGATATAGGTCTTGGGCGCTTTGCATGCTTCACATCCGTGAAAAAGCACCAAAACTCCAAAAGCGCTTTTAACAAAAGCACTGTGAGGCGCAGTCCTGTGACTCCTGTCTAGGCCTGGCAATTCAGCCCATGACCCGTCAACCGCCCGTTAACCGCCCGCTTAAAACCCATTTATTTCCGCCCGATAATATAACGTGTTAATGGGCTGCCAACCCGTTAACAACCCGTTAGTTAACGGGCGGAAACGGGCTGCCCGATGGAACCCATCTAACCCGATTAGAAATAAAAAATGGTCTAACCCATCTAACCTTCTCTCCCCATCTAACCCGATTTTCTTTGAATTTGTTGATTTTCAAAGCAACAATGAAAAAGAGTTTTAATGGGTAATGTCGTAATGGGTTAGAAGAGGGTTTAAAAAATAAAAAATAAAAACAATTTTTTATTATTTTTTAGAAGAGTTTTAATGGGTAATTGATTATAAAAGAATTTTAAAATAAAAAAAATAAAAAATAAAACCTTAGCGGTCTTAACGAGTTCCAACGGGTAACCCGCGAACCCATCGGGCTCAATCCGTTAAGACCGCCAACCCGTTAAATCCGCCCGCAACCCGCCCGTGACCGTCCAGTTGCCAGGCGCCCAGGCCTACTCCTGTCCATCCAATTCTCGCCTTTTTTCACATTTCTAATAAAGCACCAAAAGCACTTTTAACGAAAGCACTGAGATACTCCTAATTAGTAATTATTAAGAGATATGGCAGCCACCGAACCACATAATCAGAGTCGCAGACACAAAGCCCTATCCCCCAAACACCAGATTCACCACCACCATTTGCAGATACGATGCCGGCCGGCGAGCTCCGGCAGTCAGAGTCCTCGGAGGCCGAGGCCGAGCAGTGGCTGTGGGCCCAGATCAAAGCGGAGGCGCGGCGTGACGCCGAGTCGGAGCCGGCTCTGGCCAGCTATCTCTACTCGACCATCCTCTCGCACTCGTCGCTGGAGCGATCGCTGTCGTTTCACCTCGGCAACAAGCTCTGCTCCTCCACGCTCCTCTCCACCCTCCTCTACGACCTCTTCCTCAACACCTTCTCCTCCGACTCATCCCTACGCGCCGCCGCCGTCGCCGATTTACGCGCCGTGCACGAGCGTGACCCCGCCTGCGTGTCCTTCTCTCACTGCTTGCTCAATTACAAGGGCTTCCTGGCATGTCAGGTAAATAATCCGCTTCCCAAGGTTCGAATATTTACTTTGAATCAGTATAATTTGTTAGCGGTGATTTACTGTATTCCAGAGCATTGAAACTCGGACTAATCGTTTCCGGTTTCCGAGCTTCAATACTCACATTCGGGATTTCAATACTCGTAGGTTTTTTGAAGCACAGTATTGAAATTGCAGAGTTACTAGCTGATTAAAGATTTCTAATTGATCGATTTTAAACTAATAATTGATTGATTTGTGTTTGGGAGCATTGGAACTCTGGTAAAACTCATTTCAGTTATGGTTTCCGAGTTTCAATACTCGGAGTTCTAACTGTAATTTTGATCAACTTATTGATTTAGGAGCACTATAGAACACCTCAAATTTTCGGTTTTTAATGGAGTGATTTGCGTTTGTTAGGCTCATCGTGTGGCACATAAGCTATGGATTCAGTCACGCAGGCCACTGGCGCTTGCGCTCCACTCGCGGATAGCTGACGTGTTCGCGGTGGATATTCACCCCGCGGCGAGGATCGGAAAAGGAGTGCTGTTCGACCACGCGACGGGAGTGGTGGTCGGGGAGACGGCGGTGATTGGAAACAACGTCTCCATACTCCACCACGTGACGCTTGGAGGGACAGGAAAGGCCGGAGGAGACAGGCATCCGAAGATCGGCGACGGGGTACTTATCGGAGCCGGTGCAACGATATTGGGGAATGTGAAGATTGGAGAGGGTGCGAAGATTGGGGCTGGGTCGGTGGTGCTTATTGACGTGCCGGCGAGGACTACGGCGGTGGGGAATCCTGCGAGGTTGGTTGGCGGGAAGGAGAAGCCGTCGAAGCATGAGGATGTGCCTGGAGAATCCATGGACCATACTTCGTTTATATCGGAGTGGTCTGACTATATTATATAGGTTTCTGTCAATTTTGATTTTGCTTGCGACGCAAACAATATGTTACTAACCATATCTATTTGGACTAGCATTATTGTTTCCCCAAGTAACTTGTTGAAATTGAGGATGAAGAATAAAGAAGCTGTTCCACTGCATCAAATTACCACAATCTAGCCAAAAATCATCTGAAGCGGGGAATTGGGTTAGGACTTGGGACTGGTATCAGGCTAGGTTGGAATTTCATCTTTTCCGATAAAGAAGCTTCAAAATTTAACTTGCAATTTGGCAAACGCGGTTCGGTTTAGGTCAGTTTCTGTGTCAATCCGCACAATGAAATGATCAATTTTTTTCTATCCTTCCGACAACTAAATCTGAAGAGCTTTAGAATCATATTTTAGAAGAGAAGAAAAGGAGTTACTAAGTATGTTAAAATATTCTTGTCATGTCTATAAATCTTTGAGAAATAAACATTGATGCAAATATTTTCACTAAATTTGGAACCATACTTACTTTCTCTTTCTTTAATTAAGAAATAAAATTAAGCAATATTACTCTCTCGGTGCGCGAGACGTTTATATTTTTATGGGAGAACCACTACACTTGGAAATCCGCCGCTCGTCTTTCGGTACCGTACTTAATCAAAAGTGTGTAATGAAGTGTTAACATTGCCAATATCATCAGAAGTTGGACCTATCTTTTGCTTTTACCAGCTGAATTTACCCAAACCAAAATTGAGTTAGTTTACAAAACTGAAGCTGCCCAAGAAACTTGATGTTATAACAAAGGTCTCATCACTTGACTACTTCACTCAGTGCCTCTGTGTTTCCAATAGGAGCAGAGCTTTAGCACAACAATGGTCTCTGTCACTTCGCTTCAGCCAACCAACTCCATAATCTCTTCTTCTCGATTCAAAGCTCCAAACCCTAACCCTATTCATCTCTTCCTCAAAACCCAACCTTTCTCCTCCTTCAACCCCACCCCATCCAAACCATTTCGCTCTTTCGCAGTCAACAATCCCAGCATCAATCGCCGCCGCTACGACCGCTCCTCTCCGCCGCAAACCACCAGGCCTCGCTCCAAACCCGTCTACAAGACCCAACCTTTACAAAAGGACAGCAACTACCCCAACCCAAATGAACCCACAAATGAGTCCGACGATCAAAATGTGAGTGACCCATCACGAAAAGATGTGGACTTGATGGGTTTGTGCAAGGAGGGTAAGGTCGAAGAGGCCTTGGAGTATATGGGTCATGGCGTTTCTGCTGGTTATGGTGTTTTCTGTATGTTACTGGAGTCCTGTGACGACTTGAAGGTTGGGAGAAAGATTGACCAGTACTTGAAGCTGGCGCCTTTTGGGGGAGATATCGAGTTGAATGTGAAATTGATCGAAATGTATGGGAGGTGTGGGAGTATGAGAGATGCACGCAAGGTGTTTGATAGAATGCCTGAGAGAAATTTGAGTTTGTGGCATTCGATGATCAATGGGTATGCTTTGAATGGGAAAGGGGGTGAGGGGGTGTTGTTGTTTGAGCAAATGAGGAGTTCAGGGTTGAAGCCGGACAAGGAGACTGTAAAGGTGGTTTTGGGGGCGTGTGCTAGTGCGGGAGCTGTGGAAGAAGGGCTAACATACTTTGAATCGATGAAGGATGAGTATGGGATTGTGCCGGAGATCGAGCATTATGTAGGGGTTATTGATGTTCTTGGGAAGTCTGGTCATTTGAATGAAGCTGAGGAGTTCATTGCGAAAATGCCATTTGAGCCTACCGCCGAAGTTTGGGAGGCTCTTAGGAACTTGGCGCGAATTCATGGAGATCTTGAGCTTGAAGATCGCGCTGAGGAATTGTTGGTTAGTGTTGATCCTTCTAAGGCCAATGCTGATAAAATCCCGTTGCCTCTGCGGAAGAAGTACTCAGAGATTAACATGCTAGAGGAGAGGAATATGGTGAGTGAGTATAGGTGTACAGACATATATGGAGAGTCATATGAGCAATCGAAAGGTTTGAGAGGACAGATGAGGGAAGCAGGATATGTGCCGGATACTAGATATGTGCTTCACGACATTGATCAGGAAGCAAAAGAGCAGGCTTTGCAGTATCACAGCGAGCGGTTGGCAATTGCTTATGGTCTGATCAGTACTCCTGCTAGGCAAACTCTAAGGATAATAAAGAACCTTCGAATCTGTGGTGACTGCCACAATGCAATAAAAATCATGTCAAAGATTGTAGGGAGGGAGCTGATTGTTAGGGATAACAAGCGATTCCATCATTTCAAGAATGGGAAATGCTCTTGTGGAGATTACTGGTAAAGCTATCAGCCTATAGGTGATAGAAGCTTCTCTCCAAAACCAGGCTGTGGTGCTAAGTATGTAAGGCAACTTCAATGCTGCACCGGAAAAATCAAAAGGGAATCTTTTTGCTAGAAATTGACGTGTAGAATTTTGTGAGCATCTTACATTGTACATTATTCTTGTACTGAAATTCAGTTGCCTCAAATAGAAAACAAATTTATGATAATGTTTTGTTTGGTATTAGATTCGCATGAAATATGCTAAAATGATGCGTGCTATATTCTATATATTCTATTTCTGAAAGCATCCGTCTGATATAGAAGCACAGCACTTGGCATCATCACCATCCTTGTTGATTCCTGTGTTTGCCTTTTTCAGTAGAAAGTAAAGGAAGCAAAAAATGGCTGCTTCTAGGGGCAGTCCCAGTGGCAAAAGAGTTTTTATAGAATTGAATCTTTTTTGCATTTGTTTTGTCTAGATAAGATAAAAGGCAAAATGGAATCAGTTGCGAATAACTCTGCATCATTTCAAAATCGAATTGAACTGATACACTTTGAATTTACAACATCATCAAAGACGTGCAGAACATGAATTATAAAAGTTAGAAATATTTACTGCATAAGTTAAGCAAAGCTTCTGGATGATTCAATTTCTACTGACAATTCCAACACACTTGTTTGATATGCCCAAGCTTATTAGACAAATAGTGTCATTACGGAACTGAATTTCTGGTTTCTCCTTATTTACTTCTCGTCTAACAATGTATGTTTCTCTGTTTGGAGTCCTCTAATACAAGGTAGTCTAATCAATTATTTCTGCTACCTTAATTAGTGAAACTACAGCTTACAAGATCCCCATGGTAAGGGATATAACCTATAGATATGCTAATTTTCAGCTTAAAAGAATGATATGTACGGTTGAAAATCACCTGAATGCTACACAATGAGCTAGTCAACCTAATTGACAACTGAGAAGGGAAGCAACGCTCCCAATAATTTGTGTACGTGTGTTGCCTATAGTGAAAAATTGGACGAAAAATGTCACTAGGAGTGAATCGAGGATGGCTGGGAAGTTGTTTTGCTGGTTACCACTTCTTTCACACCTTCGTCTCGTGATGGAACTTGAAGGTAGGCCTTCATAACATCGTAAACAGTGAATCCAATTGCCACAGATGGCACAACCTGAATCACACATGATTAGCTACAAGAAAGAAAGACTAATAATTTTTGTCAAAAGAATGACTAGGTTTTACCACCTTCAAGTAATTGATGCTAAGTCCTGAAAATAATTGCTTCCATCCTTGCTGTTTAGCAATCAAAACAAGGCTTTCCATTGTACCTTTCATCTCAGGACTGTTTGATGCGAAGAGTCGTTGAACCTATTCAGATGATTTTCACCCATTAATGCCACATAAATTTCTTTCAAAAATTATTTTCAGGATTAACTATATTACCTGCATTTGCCTCCTCACAACATCAAGGGGGTATGTAAAAGTCTGACCTAATAAACCAGCAACAGAACCACATACAAGCTTCACCATAATACTGCTTTTCTGCTCCGGAGGTACATAACGCTTCATCTTCTCATAGAAGTAGAACTTCAAACCGGCATATGGGAAGATTCCATAAAGGGATGGAGCTGATAATGATGTTCAAATGTTAAATTGGAAACCTATAGAAACACATAATGACATCAGAGGATAATAAAAGCAGTTTTCAAACCCATACCAACACCGCGATAGAGGCCTCTAAGTCCAGCCTCTTTGTAAGTCTTAGAGAAACAATCAACAATTCCTTTATAAAGTTGTTCATTATTCATGATCCCTTGCAATTTTAACTTTGGTGAACCAACAACCTGCAGCAACAAAGATGCCTTTAGTGCAAATTTTTCCTTGAAGTGTAAAGATCTAATAATTCCTTAACGGAAATCAATCTGGTGCACTTCAGAGAGAGGGGTCAAGCTTTCCCCCTTTTCAGTTTCTTACCTGATAAGCCAACTTAGTACGAACTAAATCAAGAGGATAGGTAAAGAGTACAGCTGTTCCTCCAGATAATGATCCTGCAACAAGATCAAGAACAGGTCCCCGCCCCCCGTCAGGAAAGGCGAGGATAATCCATCTGCGGTATTGCTCATAGCTCATATAATGCAGGGCTGCATAGGGAACAATTCTTGCAACACTAGCTCCATTGCCTCTGTACAAAAACCACTGAAAACTTGTTAGTCCACCAAAACTTGTAAACAACACACACATTAATGATTATGTACTCAGGGATTCACCTGTAGAAACCCATTGGCCCTTCTGTCTTTGCAATCTTCTTCACAGATCCAAACAGCCCTAAGCTCTGATATTCTGACCTTCTGGTCTGCAAAAGATGAACAACCAAGTTGTTTCATTAGTACACGAAATCACTTCTATCGAAAAGGGCACATCTAAATTTTCATTTGTCACCTCATGGAAGAGCAACACAATCAAAGCATTCATCTTCAAATCAAAATCAAAACATGTGTATCTATCTTTGTGTGTGCATTGACCACCCCATGACTGCCTCTATATAACTAAGTCAAAGGAAAATTAAGTATTGGACATAAGGCATTCAACTAAATTAAGCCTTCAATGAAACTACATGATCATATTTGTAGGATTACATATCAAACCAAGACACACCCAACATAGACCACTTACAGAATCCATAGAATTCTCACTACTTCAGTCAAAACCAGCCATCCCAACTCAACTAATCAAATATACACCAAACCCAGAAAACTCAAACGCCCAATAATCTAAAATGCAGTACTAATCTGCACAATGCCCAACACAAAGCACCAATCTTTACCACTAACCAAAAACTAAAACTTCACAAAAAGAACCAATTTTGAACTCCAAAGTCAAAAACTTTTACCTGAAACAAAATCTTAATACGCTCCAGAGGAGCCACCACCGTCTTTGCAACACCGCCGGCGACGCCTCCGGCAATAAGCTCCTTGGCAAAAACAGGCATGGCGTCTATAACCCCATTTAGGTACACATTCGTCTCTCTTTCTTCTCTCTTCTTCGCCATTAGAGAGAGAAAGAGAGAGAGAGAGAGAGAGAGAGTTTCTGGGTTGCTTGCTGAGAATCGAAACGTTTCTTTGTCTGAGAGCTCTGGATTTTTATATGTATGGGGAACCTGACAAGTCAGAGAACCACACGCTTGACTTGGATTCCTGATTTTTATTATTATTTTTTTTTTTATGTAGGAGAAAGCAATTATTGGTTGTGGAGGTTTTGATCAGCTACTTGCAGGTCTATTTTAATCGTTTTGGAATATAGAATCAGGTCCCTTTAGTGGACCAAGTTCCAATCATGGGGTTAACTATAGAATATGCTATTGGTGACTCATGGTCCATTATTGTTCCTTACCCAGAAAACAAGTCCATCATGAATATTTAGAAAAAATTCAATGGCTTGTTCATGCTTTGAATCTAGTGTTTTTGTGTTCAGATTTTATTTTTATTATTATTATTCTTATTAAATTCTATTAGTCAAGCCAGCCAGTAACTCAGTCAGCAATCTGCAAAAAGCAGAATATTGATGATTATTTAACTAGCAATAGTGCAACATGTGCCTCATTGTTTGTTATTACTATATATATTCTTTATCATACCAAAAATCTCAACTCGCAGAATAAATACTCATAACTATTAGAACTATAACTATAAATTTCAGAATAAAATACAGACGAGAATATTAGAAATCCAAGTAGTGTCTAAAATGTGTAGGAGCATAATAAGATTTCAGAGGACGTAAGAGGTGATGGCACCTCGCAACTTCACACATGTTGTGATCGGCAACTTGTTGGCCTAATGTACAATTGGATATCAGGCCGACAACGTAGTCCTTGGGGTGGCGGACTAGTAATTCTTCCGATAACAAGAATAGTATTTGTCTGCTTTTGTGATTGATGATAACGAAATATACAAGCCACCTGTTAGGGAAGTTTGGAGAAGTTATGACTTTATGAGAGAGTGAACAAAACCAGATGACCTTTTGTTGGAGTTTGGTTTATAATATATAGGGTAGTGTATTGTGGAAATCAAAAGACAGAGACTCAAAGTTAAGACTATTGAATGAAAACATTTTAAAGACAGTAAATCAAAATTTTCTCTTCAATATTGAAAGGGGTATTTCACGACCGGAGATGTTATATGGGTGATAACATATTCTCAAAATCAAAGACAAAGATTAGATTATCAAAGAAAAACGTACTACTGATTAGTAAATTAAAATTTCCCCTTCTATGATTTTGGGATATCAAGCACACCGATTCAATTCAAAGGCAGACTGACTCCAAATATTGGTATACTAGTTTGAGTATTCTCTATTAATATATCAAACTAGCTTCACTTGATATATTGATACATTAATGTACAGTAGAATTTCTGTGGATTCTTTAAAAGATGGGGAGTCTCTTGGAATTTTTTATTTATTTTTTATTTTTTATAAATTAAAATAGAGAATTAGGCGATATTAGCCCCTCGTTAGTGGTCATTGCGCAAGGCGCCTACTCTCCCCGTAATAGAGAGGGGACCACTACACCCGGGAACCCACCCACCGTCCCTCTATTTTATTTTAAGGTTAATTACATATAAGTACATCTTTGAATGTTTTCTTAGCTATAAGGCCACAAACTAGTTTTTTTTTCCTTCATAAAGCCACTAGATTAAAAAGAGTGTTATATTTTGGATATTAAAAACCAACATATTTACATAAATGCCACTAGAGTACAAAGTCAACAATCACTCTCTCTCTCTCTCCTCTATGGCGAGGTCTCCGGCGGGTCTCCAGCCGACTTCCGACCAACTTCCGGCGGGTCTCCGGCGAACACAAAAGCTACTCTGATGAGTTTTCCAGCAACCTCCGGCGAGATAACAAAATATACTATCACCAACAACAAAAGCTACTACTTACCAAAAAAGCCTATGCTTCTCAAAACCAAAAGCTACTATCCCCACCAACAAAGCATTATCGACCAACTTCAGTAACAAGTAGTGTCTAAAATGTGTTGTCAGAGAATATACTTCTGTCAAATCAGATCAATTGATTCAACACACAATGACGGTTACAAAAGAGCAAACGATGACAGATTGACAGTTACTGAATTGAACAAAGACTTGTCCAAACAATACCTAATTTAAGAGTTCCTAACTTGGGCAGAGGCTGGAAAATTGTAGGTTCTCCACTGCCACCTTGTAGTTTGATTATAAGCTACACGGTTAAAGCATCAATGGCCCTCAAGTTTTCTTGAGGCTTGAGACTTGAGAGTTTGACAATATGATTCATCGGGCATAGCCGGACATTTGTGGTCAGATGAGTTCTACTGATTGGAGTCACAGCACCTGATTTCCTCAATAGAGGTTTACTGGATAAGCTGAAGTAGTATCTTAGCAAGTTCCTCTCTATCACTCCATTTATGGATATCAGCCTTGATAAGCATTCGGTTGCTGCAAATGCGATCCCATAGAGGATAGTCCTTCCTTGGCATTACATGGTCTCCCTCTACTAGTTTCAGAGTTGGGCAAAAATCGTTTCTCCCATCTCCAAGGTAGATGTATCTCTTCCTCCCATTTTCAGAAGCAGAAGCTAAAAATTGATCAATCACCTGACCCTAAATTGAAAGCATAATCAGAAACTTAGCACCATATATAAGATTAGAGCTACCAGACAATAGTGAAGATTGCAACCGCCTCTAGGAAGAAAGAGTAATTATTATTGTAGTTTCCTGGTCCAAATTGTAGGTTAAACAAGCT
The DNA here is from genome assembly GCF_958449725.1 of Rosa rugosa. Taxonomy (NCBI): domain Eukaryota; kingdom Viridiplantae; phylum Streptophyta; class Magnoliopsida; order Rosales; family Rosaceae; genus Rosa; species Rosa rugosa. Next base: position 6,022,566 of record NC_084820.1, on the reverse strand, counting down.
ATAAACCATATTCGCTGAAATAGTTTGAGTATTAGTTTCTCAAGTTCTCAGTGATATATGTAGATCATATATCAAGATCACAAGTCAAGCTACTGGACAATACTTTGAGTATTAGTCTCCAACAATTACAAGTCACAACTAACCAGTTCTTCGTGCCCCCTCCCTTTTCCAAACTTATAAATATAATATTTAGAAATTGGATATGAACAAACACAGAACTCATAATTTCAGACTAAGCACATGGCAAACCTTGGTGGATGTGTCATGCTAAACCATAAGACAGTAGAAACAATAAAACATGGAGAAATATACAACTAAAATAGACAATATAGTGAAACTTTTTGTGTGCAGAGGCATCAGACCAGCAAATGCATACATATTCGATGGAAAAAAAAAAATACCTTGCACATATTTGAAGGGCAAAGATCGCAACCATGAGAAGATGAGACTGGATCATGGTAAGGAAAGATTCTCAGTCTTCCATCTCTATCTACAGACGTTGGGTTTGTGATGATCTGTGAGAAGCATCCCAACAGGCCATGGCATTCCAAGATTGACTCAATGAAAAACTGATTTGCATCACTAATTATCTTCAAGTCACATCTGAAATGTCCGAATTAAAAAAGCACAATATTTGAGCACAAAATCAATAAGGAAAACAAGCAATTGACCATAGATAATGCAAAAATCTTACCCTGAAGCATGAGCTGACTTAATAGCCGCAGCTACTTGTGGATGCATTGGAGTTCTTTTGAGGCACTCTTTAATGTCCTCAGAGGTCTTTCCTTGCAAATGAAGCTCCATCATCATTCTATCCTACAGAGTTAAGAGTTAACATTAACAAGGCTTGTTCTTCGGCGTACATTGCTTAATGATCAAAAGACTGTGGGAATCAACATCAAGAAACCCAGTAAGTCCATGATCAATCTAACATACAAGCAGCCCCAATTGCAAGTAATTAACATCAGTAATACAAACCCAAATAGTCTCTCAGCTGAAACATATAAAGCCTCATACACATATGCAAATGCTTCAACCAAGCTATAATTCAACCCAAAATTCACTACATTCATTACTGTGCTAAGAAAATTTTCAATCTTTTTTCTTGTTCATACTTTCCAAGCGTTCAAAATTCATTCTTTTCTACCAAAGGAAACAACTTTGAAAAATTTACTAACAAAAAAAGAGAGAGAGAGTACAGACCATGAGTGAGTTCCATGTGATGGTAGAGCGACGAAGCTCATTGAAGAGCTGGGTGAGACCCATCTCCGTCACCACCCATCGATCGGTGTCATCGTCGATCAGGGTCCGGTCGAAGTCAAAAACCACCACTGTTCCCGTCATTCTAAGCGCCGGAGGTGGTTTTCTTTCGACCCAGAAACCAGTTTTCACTGTAACAGCCAAACTTGCCAACGCTGAAGAGTCTTATTTTGTGATCTGCTATTAGTAATAGTATTCCTTAAAAAAACGAAAAAGAAAAAATGATCACTTTGTTTTGGGCCTTGTTGGAATTTCAAGAGCCATGAATGACAGCCTGTTAGAGAATGGAATATCCTAATAGGACATTAGGCCCATAAAAAGCCTTACAAAAAACCACATGTATCTTTTTTTCACAAAAAGATGTGATGGATTGTTACCCAAAAAACAAAACTGTGATGAAAATTATATTTTGCACCAAATAATGATTAGGATGGTGTGACTAATCATTGAGAAGTTGAGAACTTTCCTTCCACTTGAAGATCGTTTGATATGTAAGCGCTACATTGAGGGATGATGATATGCAAGCTGCTAGCGTATCTGTAGAGAAGACCAAACTGAAGTCTAAGAATTTTTTTAATTGACCAAAAAAAAAAAAAAGTCTAAAAATTTTCACTTTCAAAATAAAAATAAAATCAAGTTCGTGCAACTATAAATTAGCATAAATTTCTATCATCGATTTCGAATGACAATATTTATGACAGTCACATATTTTAATGATTGGTAGTCTGATTTATCGAAATTTAGTCTGTAAGAATTAATTGTTACAAAAAAAACCAACCAAACATTTTTCTTTTCTAAAATTGTCTACCCTGAATTAAATACACATTTCACTAAAAAAAAAGACCAAATTCAGACGACGCAAAAAATTTGATGGAAAATCATATTTTGGCACCCAATCACGATTAGGATGGTATGATTAATGATTGAGTTGGATCAAAGGCAAGCAAACTGGAGGAGTATATTGTACCTTCAAAAAGTAGGGCCCATGTCCCTGCGTGGCCCCACAAAAGGACCCCACCAGAAAAAGCCTCTTCCAATCACGACCCTACACGTCAGTAGGACAGCAAGCACTTTTAGTCAAACCACTATGATAGGGGCGTGCCACTATCATTCCCTTTAAAGTCAAATAAGCCACCGAAACCGTAATTCCGGTGCTGTAAAGCTAATTACGGTAAATCGGAACGGTGAAACGTTAACGGCTATACCCAAAACGACGCCGCGGGGTTAAAGTAGTTGGGTTTTTACCGCGGGTAAAAACATCGACGGCTACATGGTTCCGTTAGTTAAAAAGAAGAAGCAATTGCGTCGGTGGTGGTTAACCGCAGGTTATTTATTGGGTTCTAGAGAGAGAGAGAGAGAGGGAGAATTTTAGAGAGAGAAACAATTGCTTTGTATATAAGCCACACCCAGAAGAGAGAGGTCTACATTTCTTGAAGAGAGAGAGAGAGGAGAGAGAAGAGGGCTGTGTTTGGGAGACGGGAAGAGAGAGCTTGGCTATGGCTGAATCAATCGACGCCGTCTCCCTTGATATGGAGAAGATCTATCTGGGTGGAAAGGTGAAACCTTTACTTCCAAGATTGGATTTTTTTTCTTCTTGGATTTCTCTTAGTTTTTGTTGCTTGAATTTGAATTTTTGGGTTTTGGAGCTCAGAGTGGTATGAAGTTGTTTGGCATTTTGGGTCTGAATGGTTTTAGTTTAATCTTTGCAGAATGTGAATTTTTTGTGTTTTTCTTGCTGGGTTTTAGTTTTAGAAGAGTGGTTTGTGTTTTGGTGAATGTGTTATGGTGTTTATGAATTGGTAGTGTATTCTGTGATTGGTTGCTGAGAAGTATAGGAAACCCACATTTTGTATTTCTGGGTTCTTTGTTCAGCTCAAGTTTTTTTTTGGCTTGGTTGAACATGAAGAACATAGGAGCATTTGGATTTCTGACGTTTTCTGGAGATGGGTTTTGCTAAAAATTTATTTCTAGATCTGTATATGACAGTTCATGTTTTTGCTGAATTTGAGTCTTTTCCTTCTTAGATTTTTACGGTTACGGATATAACAAATCTTTCCTTTCACGTATGCGTTTGGTCATTTGCGTTTTTGGGATATATTAACATCTTTTGGCTTAATCTGTGTCGTCACTGATCTGTTGCAATGGTGGAGTTTCTTTTTCCATTCTTCTTTTGTTTTAATCTTGTTTCAGTTTATTCGAGTTTATGAGCTTTTATGTGAAAGGGTTGAATGTTTGGGTCCAAATTGGATTACCTAGTGTATGAAGTATCGAGATAGACCCTTTGTTGATTTCCTTGAAATACAATGTCAACTGGGTATTGAGGGATTTTACTTTTCTCATTCACTTTTTTTTTTTTGGTGGTTTACTGTTTGTTTTGTCTTTCTTTGTTGATTCTTTCCTTGTTGTGTGATGTTCTTTGTTTGAAGGAAGTTGGTTCTCTTGGGTTTATTCTTAAGTGTATAACAGTCTATTGACGAAACCAAAGTGATACCTTTCTTCGTCTCATTTCTCAATTCTATCAACAAATCTAGCTGTCACTTTAACTTGTCATTTTTATTGTTCCTGAGTAGCTGGTCAATTTCTTCTTTAATACAATTAGATTCTATACTTGTCTTTTTAACTGTCATCACTTTCTTTTCCTTTCTTTTTCTAAAGATCAAAATGATTGATATCCAATACCACTTATTTGTTTCACCTATTTAAACAAAGTTTATGTTAGTGAGGTGTGTTTTGAGACTGAGTTCCCTGAAAAAGGTGTTAGTGCACATGGGAAGCTCTTTGGGGAATAAAGTTATCTGGAAAAGCTGGATTCCTGGATTTCCTTCTCTTACTTGGACAATATAGATGAGACAGGCCAGATATCTCCCAAGTAATAAAGGCTATATGGTATAACAAATTATTATGGTAGTAGAACAGTTTAATTTGTAGCTTTGTGATTCATTGCTTCTTTGAAAAATAAGTTGGCTTTTATGAATTTTTTTTTTTAAAAAGCCTTGATTTTTTCTGCATGCCTATTGTTTCTTGTCTTGTGATTTTTACTCTGTTCATATCACAATTTCATTTATTGCAATGTTTTATCCTCAGGAACATTTTATTCGAACTGGCTGTGGTTCTGTGTCTGTTATAGTTTATGGAGACCAAGATAAGCCGGCACTTATCACGTATCCTGATTTAGCTCTAAATCGTAAGTGCCTTATATACTATTACGCTCCATTTTTAAAATGACAACCTGAGTATCTACTTTTGGCTGTTTTCGATATTTTACTACATTGTGTTGTCAATTTACAACAAAAGTTTTTGCCTCTTCTCTTGTTGATAACATAACCCGGCAGTTCAATAAAATTTGTTAATCCTAATTCACTTTTTTCTTTGGAATTGAGCAGATATGTCTTGTTTCCAAGGGTTATTCTTTTGTCCTGAAGCAGCTTCTTTGCTGCTCCACAACTTCTGCATATACCATATTAGTCCTCCTGGTCATGAGGTCTGTATAGTTTCCCTTTGAGCGCATTTCTGTTTTAATTGTTGCTTGAATCATATAATTTTCTTTGAAGAATATTTTTATGTAACTGAATGCTATTATTCACATAGTTTCTCATTGGGAACTTTTACAAGAGTTCTTGCAGTTAGGAGCTGCTTCGATTAGTCTTGATGATCCTGTGCCTTCTGCTGATGACTTGGCAGATCAGATCCTTGAGGTTCTAAACTTTTTCGGGTAATGATTACCACTGTTTCTTCATTTAACAAAATTGAAATTTTTGAGTTTTTGAATTTCTTTCTTACTGTTTTCAAGACTTCTATGTTAGTAATGGTTGCTGTGAAATGTACGTGTAGAAATGGATTTCCTTTTCTTTAATCATGTTTTATTTTCTTTTCTCTGATGAGATGCTTCACAATAACTAGTTTCTCATTGTACAAAAATCTCCTTTGTCAGGCTTGGTGCAGTTATGTGCATGGGAGTGACGGCGGGTGCTTATATCCTTTCCCTATTTGCTGTAGGTTCTCCTTCAACTTTCTATACTTATGATTTTAAATACTTCTATCTTAGTTTATTGATCAAGGTTTGTTCCACAGATGAAATATAGGGAACGCGTTCTTGGTTTGATACTTGTATCCCCATTATGCAGAGCACCATCTTGGACTGAATGGTTTTATAATAAGGTACTTCTTCCTAACCTAGCTGTTATTGTTATTCTTTTTAGAAGTTGTGAAGCTCAATTGTTATACTATACTGTACTTATGATTACTTGTAATCTGCAGGTGATATCAAACATGCTATATTTCTATGGCATGTGTGGTTTGTTAAAGGAGTGTTTACTTCAGCGTTACTTCAGTAAGGTATTGTTGCACTCCGACATTGTGTCCTTTTTTCTTTTCCTTCTATTAACTTCTGTAGATTCAGTATTGAGTATGCCATACATCTCAACAGGAGGTTCGTGGTAGTGCTGAAGTTCCAGAGTCGGATATAGTTCAAGCATGCAGAAAAGTAAGTGCTTCAGCTAATTTCAATTTCCTTTACTTAAACTCTACTATTGGTCTCCTTATTGATGTTCCAATGGTGTTATCTGTTTTATTTACTTAACATGTTTGCTTCTTCAGTTATTGGAAGAGAGGCAGAGTTCAAATGTTTGGAGATTTCTTCAAGCAATTAATAGGTAAGCACATTGCTGATCCTGCTTTTTATCTTGCTGTTTATGTTTCTTCCCTTGACAGAGAGAAACGGAAAATAGTTAAATGCATGGAACTTTAACTTTCTGACTTACAGGAGACCTGACATAACTGAAGGATTGAAGTCACTAAGGTGTCGCACTCTCATTTTTGTTGGGGATAGCTCTCCTTTCCACTCTGAGGCTCTCCACATGACCTCAAAGTTGGATAGAAGATATAGTGCCTTAGTAGAGGTATGTTGCAACTTGTATGTCATGTTTGAGTCTAGCAATAATTTATGTCTCTGCGTAGGTGTGTGGGTGTGCATGATAGATATGATTCTGCAGAGTTAATGGAACATGCTTAATGTTATGGCTGGGCTTTGTTGTTGGTGGTGCAGGTCCAGGCTTGTGGATCGATGGTGACAGAGGAGCAGCCACATGCAATGTTGATACCCATGGAGTACTTCTTCATGGGGTATGGTTTGTACAGACCGTGTCATTTCAGCGAGAGCCCAAGGAGCCCACTCAGCCCATCTTGCATCTCCCCTGAGCTTCTCTCCCCGGAAAGCATGGGTCTGAAGCTAAAACCAATCAAGACCCGTGTTTCGCTCGGATTATAACATGGTAGAAGGAAAGAATTCAAATGGAAATAACGCAAGGTGATCGATCCAGCTGTGAATGTGATTCAGAAGTTGCTTCATTTTTTAGTTCTTTGTTCAAATTTTTTATTATTTAAGAAGAGGGTAGAAGCTCGCATGCGGCTGGAGGGAGGAGCGGTTGTAGATACAGAAAGGGGAGGAATATATCGTATCATATCATATATTATATAGGAAGGGGAGGAGACTTCCTTCATTCTTTTGTAGTCACTCATAATGGAAAATCATTCCTTTGAGCTGTCTCTGTCTGTCTGTATATTCTATGAACACTTTGGAGGATTGAATTTTATTTATGATGACGAGAAATCAATAATAAAGGGGGAAACCTTCCCATTCATTCATGTATCATCTTCTTCTTTTTTCAACTGTCATTTGCAGTTTTATAATGATCAGTCATCAGTGTGCTGCGCATGAGGCACAAAGTGCACAGCCACTGTTGTTCCCTTCATGAGGGGCAACAAGCAAAGTCATCGATTCATTCAGCTCAAAGAAGAATTCACTAAAATAATTATCCAAATAAATGACTCAAAAAGGCCGTTATCAGCTCTAGCTAGAATTCATATCAAACACTAAACACAATGAATTGGAATTAAAGAACAAAAACCCGAAACTATTACCAATCGTTTACTCAATACTAACTCTTCTTTTCTTTAGTATTTCTCATTTCTCTTTTTTGGGTGAAATTTTTATTATACACATGTATGACATATACGCAGGATCTAACGATGTGTAAGCCATAAGTAGATAAGAAATAAAAGTTACTTATGACATACACACACTTCAACCTTCAGATTCTGTGTGTATGTCATGTCATACACGTGTGTATAGTTCTATTCAATATAGTATATACATTGTTATACAATGGTAATAGGGGTATGGAATGCTTTTCACTCTAGATAACCAAAGAAATTAATTAGTACCTGAATAACCAAAACGACATCGTCGCACTCATTATCTATTTCTTTTCATCGAGTGCTGAAGAAAAACCCCTGCATTCCAGCCTTCCAGGGTTTAAGTAAAACCCTACAAAAAAAAAAAAAAAAAAAAAAAAAGGTATTTGGCAAAACCCTGCGGCAATTTAGAGAAAGAGAAGAAGAAGATAGAGGACAGAGGATACCCAGAAACTTCCAGAAGAAAAAGAAGCACCACCCGCAAACCGCCGTTGCGTCCGTCGCCGTCGTCGTCGCATTTGTAAGTGAGTACATGAAAGTTCTCTTCTTCTTTTTTTTGAAATTTTTGTGTTTAATCTGATAATTGAGTTAAACTTATTTACTGTTGTAGATTATGGGATGTTTAAGTGTTTATTGGGTAGCCTTTTGGTTTTGGTGGGTTTGTTAAAGTTTTGTTCTTTGATGCATTTGATTGATTTAAACACTGTTTCAAGTAGATGGAATGTGACCTAATTGCTCTGGGAATGTCACCGGGTTTTCGAGGCCTGTTACTGCCAATTTGCCAAAGACCCACTACTTATTCGGTTCGATTGCATAGCAAGATTAGTCCCAGTGTCAGGTCATTGGTGCTGTCTAGATTGAAGTCTTGTTCTTGTGCTGCTGTGAATGTTGTTGAGTCGAGTCCAATCAGTGATTTGGCTCAAAACCATACCCGAAAATTGGAGACTCAAGTAGGATTAGATAATGGGAATGTGGGTGATCAGGAAATAGTAGGAGATGATGTGAAAGCCAGGCCTTTCGTTTGGAATGGGAAGAAGAGGCTTATACGGTATTCTGGGATGCTTCGTACCTGTGCTTCACAAGGGTCTTTGAATGAGGGGAAGGCTATTCATGGGCAGGTGATAAAGAATGGGATACACCCTGATTCGCATTTGTGGGTTTCGTTGGTTAATGTTTACTCGAAATGTGGGGATTCTGTGTATGCCCGCAAAGTGCTTGGTGAGATGCCTGAACGAGATGTTGTGTCGTGGACTACTTTGATTCATGGGTTTGTGGTCAAAGGTTCTGGTGTTGATGCTGTTAATTTGTTCTGTGAGATGAAGAAAGATGGTACAAGAGCAAATGACTTTTCGTTGGCTACTGGTTTGAAAGCGTGTTCTTTGTGCTTAGATTTAAGCTTTGGAAAGCAGTTGCATGCTGAAGCAGTGAAAGCGGGGTTCTTTTCCGATGGTTTTGTTGGATCTGCTCTCGTTGGTCTTTATGCAAAATGTGGTGAGATGGAACTTGCCAATAGAGTGTTATTTTGTATGCCTGAGCAGAATGTTGTATCATGGAATGCCCTGCTAAATGGGTATGCTCAGGAAGGTGATGGAAATCAAGTTCTGAAATTGTTTTGCAAAATGACGGAATCAGATATGAGGTTAAGTAAGTTCACCTTGTCTACTGTCCTTAAAGGTTGTGCAAACATAGAAAATTTGAGAGTAGGTCGGGTTGTGCATTCTTTGGTTGTCAAAGTTGGGTTTGAGGTTGATGAATTCCTGGGTTGCAGTCTTGTTGATATGTATTCTAAGTGTCGAATGGCAATTGATGCAGTAAAAGTATTCAGGACGATTAAAGATCCTGATGTAGTGGCCTGGAGCGCTATTATCACTTGCCTTGATCAACAAAGGCAATACCAGGAAATGGCTCGACTATTTCGTTCAATGATAAACACAGGCATCTCACCGAACCAATTTACCCTTTCTAGTATTATTAGTGCTGCCACTGATCTTGGAGACCTCCATTTTGGTGAGAGCATCCATGGTCTTATATGGAAATATGGCTATGAATCTGATCTTCCAGTCAGCAACGCTCTAATCACAATGTATATGAAAATTGGATGTGTGAGAAATGGTGCTCAGGTTTTTGAGGCAATGACAGAACATGATCTGATTTCATGGAATGCCCTTCTATCTGGAGCACATGACCTAGGTCCAAGAGTATTCCACCAAATGCTTTCTGAAGGTTGCAAGCCCAACATGTACTCCTTCATCAGTATTTTAAGATCCTGTTCTAGCCTCTTGGATGCAGACCTCGGGAAACAAGTGCATGCCCATATTGTCAAAACAAGCCTCCATGATAATGACTTTGTTGGGACGGCTCTCATTGACATGTATGCCAAAAGCAGGTTCTTAGATGATGCTGTTATAGCTTTCAGTAGATTGAGTAATCGAGATCTTTTCACTTGGACAGTCATCATTACTGGTTATGTACAAACTGATCAAGCAGAGAAAGCTGTTGCTTGTTTCAGTCAGATGCAACAAGAAGGAGTGAAGCCAAACGAGTTCACTCTTGCTGGCTGTTTGAGTGCTTGCTCCCGTATAGCCATGCTGGAAAATGGGCGGCAGCTCCATTCGATGGCAATTAAGGCTGGGCATTTAGAAGATTTGTTTGTTGGTAGTGCACTCGTTGATATGTATGCAAAATGCGGATGCATAGCTGATGCTGAGGGTACCTTTGAGGGTTTGGCTTCCAGGGATACAGTCTCATGGAACATCATGATTTGTGGATACTCTCAATATGGTCAAGGAGAGAAGGCTCTGGAAGCCTTTTCGACAATGTTAGACGAAGGCGTCATGCCAGATGAGATCACTTTCATAGGTGTTCTTTCAGCTTGCAGTCACCTGGGTTTGGTCGAAGAAGGGAAAAAGCACTTTGACTCGCTGAGAAAAATTTTCCAGATCACTCCTACCATCGAGCATTATGCTTGTATGGTTGATATTCTTGGTAGTGCTGGGAAATTTGATGAGGTTGAAAGCTTTATTGTGACAATGAAACTGACACCGTATGCCATTATTTGGGAGACTGTTCTTGGAGCTTGTAAGAAGTATGGAAATGTGGATTTTGGTGAAACTGCTGCAGGAAAGCTTTTTGAGCTTGAACCTGAGATGGATTCGACTTATATATTGCTGTCAAATATCTATGCAAATAAAGGTAGATGGGATGATGTTAGAAAAGTGAGGACTTTAATGTCCAGCCAGGGTATTAAAAAGGAGCCTGGTTGTAGCTGGGTTGAAGTTGATGGACAAGTCCACACTTTTGTCTCTCATGATGGTTCGCATCCAAGAATCAAGGAAATCCATCTGAAATTGGAGGAACTAGGTCAAAAGCTGACTTCAGTTGGTTATATACCAGAAACTGAGAATGTTCTTCACAATATCACTGAGCAAGAAAAAGAGGAACATCTCCAATATCATAGTGAAAGGTTGGCTCTTGCGTATGCCCTTCTAAGCACCGATCCTGTAAAAACTATTCGTATTTTCAAAAATCTTCGCATATGTGGGGACTGCCATGATGTTATGAAGCTCATCTCAGATGTCACGAATAGAGAGATATTTGTTCGTGACATCAAGCGGTTTCATCATTTTAAGAACGGCACTTGCTCCTGTCAGGACTTCTGGTGATGTTGGTATTTGAAGCTCCATAGTCCAGATAGCAGGTTCAGCTATAGTGACTTCTAAATGTTGTTCTCGTAATGAACTATGAACAACAGGAGGTTCATGAGAGCGCTGAAGTTTCAGATATAGTTAAAGCATACATAAAAGTAAGTCCTTCAGCTACTTAAACTTCTTTGACCTGAACTGCAGTTTGATGGAATCTGTTGTCTGTCTTTCTTCTTGATTTTCAAATGGTGTTATCTGTTTTTATTTTGGGTGCTTCTTCTTCAGTTGCTCGAAGAGAGGCAGATGTCAAATGTTAGGAAATTTCTCTTGGCAGTTCACATTGGTAAAGACAGTGCTGGAATGGCTTTCTTTTCTTTTCCCTTTTCTTCTTTCAATCTTATATTAAAGTTTTCTTTTTCTGCAGAGGGAAATGCAACTTTCTTTTTATTTCTTGCAGGACTGAGCAACAGACCTGACATAACTGAAGGGTTAAAGGTGCTGCACACTTTTTTGTTGGGGATGAAATCCTCGACACTGAGGCGCTTGACGTGACTTCAGAGTTGGATGGGAGATACAGTGCCTTAATAGAGGTAGGCTGCAACTTGCTTGTTAGTTCGAGTCTAGCATGTCGATGTGCACGATTGATTCATAGCTATGATTCTCCAACATTAAAGAGCATGTTCAATGTTTATTGTGGAGCCTGATGGGTGGATTTGGTTGGTGGTGCAGGTCCAGGTTTGTGATCGGGTGGTGACAGAGCAGCGGCCACTTCAGTAGGGGTACGGCTGGTGCAGGCTGTCTTGCTTAAGAACAACCTGGGTTTGAAGCTAGGACCACCCATGTAACTGAATATGGACAAAAGATTATGTTTCAGCATTCATCCCCTCCAATGAAGATTTCAATGGGTTGCAACTCTTCTAAGAGAGTCTGATTGCCATCTTCCAAATTTTGAAGCATTTCTTAAAATGCCGGAAAGAGAGATGCATAGATCACATAAGAATAGGAATAAGAGTTTTGAGGCGAAGAATGGTTGTAAATTACTCAATTAAGCAAAGAAAAAGAACAGCGCTAATAAAAGGGTCTCCCCCATGTTTTGTGCTAATTTTGGAGCAGATAATTCAATTGCTCTTCCACTTTGTAAAAGAAACAAATCTTGTGGTAAATGGTATTGGAAGTGATTTGACAATTTGTTGAAGTTTCTTTCAAACAATAGGTAAATGGTACAGGCCTCATCTAACAACAACAAAAGTGCTATAGTTTCATAAACTTTCAATACAAAATTGTTAGCCGTTCATATAAACTCCTAGACCATCAGCACCAGTCTCGAGACAGCATCCCTGAGAAATTATAGTGCCTCTTGTCATTCTGTGTCCTCATCAAATGGTGCATATTCTCATTTTCTCATGTTCTTTTCATTCCGAGTCCTCATCAGAGAGTGAACTCTCCTCTTCACTCTCGCTGTTTTCCCCTTTCCGTTTTTTCCCTCTTTTCTCTGCTGATGTCATTGTATTAGCAGCAGCTAAAAATGCAGCACTAATGTATTCATTAACTTTTCCATCATCTGTATGTTCTCCTCGCCTCTTGTTATCGATGTAGAAGATAGGGTCTTCATCAACTTCATTGCTGTCTAACTTCGAAGCTGGTGGTTTAGACATATCAAGACTATGATACTTCAAGATACTATCACCAAACGCTAAGAAGCCTTGACGCTCAAGGTTAAGAAGCCATTCTGGAGAAAGAGATCAATATTATACAGAGCATTAGTAAATATGTCATAATTGATTTACAACCAAGGGAAGTAAGCAGAGCCACTTACTTATAAGAGCTTTAGGTGAGGTTCCCTCTGATTTGACTGAGCTATCCTCCACAGGAATCTGATTCTTTACCCACTTAACAATTTGGGAATACAATTGTGAACCGGAAAATGCAGTTGTATAAGAGATGCTTCTCCTTTGATCACCATGCTCCCTGTAGCAAGCCATAAATTGATTAAATGGTACCATCAGAATTTCAACTACAACAAGAAATATACATTTTATTTCTTCTTTCTGGACATGTAATAATATTTGTTGTAGGTTTTTCTTACCTAAAATACTCCACTGCTTCATGCGCAAGAATCAATCTTCGCATGGCAATAATTTTCATGTGCTCAGCAGATATGTGAATTGCTTTCTCAGGATTAAGGAAAGAATATTCAACTAATATGATGGCATCATACAGCACTTTCCTCAACAAAACTTCGTCTTCAGAACTCTGCATAGATTCACCGTGATAGTTTTTGTTTTAGTCATTACCTTATAAGATCATCTCAAAACAAAACAAAGATAATCTAACTTCATACAAGTAGAATCAAGATACTAAATATTCAAAGGGAAACAGACAACACAAAAGATGTAGTATCAAAACTAAACATTTAAACAGAGGGTACTTTGTTACTTACCAAAAGGGAGGTAACAGGCAAAGTCTTCTCCAGCAGCATCCTCAAAAGGACATCTAGTTAACAGAAAGAGTAAGGAAGTCAGCACACTAAACACGAGATCAACAAAACTAATACCATTATTCAGTACTCGAAATCTACCAAAGAGATTCATACAAGCATGATAGAATTACACCCCTTCTTGTGATATCAACAAACAGCAAACCCAGACATTAAATAGTCCTACACTAAACTCTCAATGTCAAGTGGAAGTAAACACCTTGATTTACGAATACACATTCATCCAATTCATGCAAGGATAAAACAATACTAACCGAAAACGTAAACATTCTGGAACCCAGTAATGGAACCAACAGCCCAAGTCCTCAACTCTGTCTCCAACACCTCCCCTGAAGTCCCAGCTTTGCAATTCAAGCACAGTCTCAACAAAAAAACCTCTGCAATAACAACTCCAGCCAAGTAACTCACATCCCCATCTCTCTCACGAAGCCCACCAATCACCTCCTCACTCACTAAAGGTAACAAATTCCTAACATTTTCATCTCTGTTCAACCAAACGCAACTTAAACCCGAAAAAGACCAACCCGAACTCGAATCAATCAAAGGTTCCTCCTGACCCGAATCCCTGCTAGAACAGCACACACTTATAAACCTCAGAATCACTCCCACCAAATTCTTCACCTCCTTCTTCTCTTTCTTCAACCCCCCCAACTCCCTCTTAAACAAATCCAAAACGACGTCGTGTGCCAACCGCACCACCGGAGCGAGCAGCGCGACGCTCTTTGAGGAACCGCAGGGAGCTGAGCAAGAGGAGAGCAGCTGAAACAAGTCCTTTGCGGCGGCGATTCGGTCCAAGATGTCGCCTTTCGGGTGGTTCCGGCTCCGAAATGTCAATGCGGTGTAGACCCAGATGGATTCGAGAGGCGGGTCGACCCGAGCTTGCATTGGTTGGTAGAATTGTTGAATCAAGGGAGAGAGTTTGGGGTTTTCCTTGTGGATTTCATCTACAACGGTCTGAATTGATGGGCTTAGCTTAATTTGGGGTTCGGAGTTTGGTGGATTTGAGGAAGTCGTGAACTCGATTAGAGATGGAACCATGGTAAAACTGTTTGATTTGCAGTGAGAGCTAGTAGTAGTAGGAGCTGAGCTCAAGTAAAACCCTAACCTTTTGAGCTTGTAGGAAAGCTGTGTAGGGTTTAAGAGAATTTCGAAAGCGACGTGTCGTTTACTGGGACTTGGGTTCGGATCAGTTCCGGACTCGGGTTCCGAGTCTTTCAATCCGATCCGGGTCTGGGTCAGAGGTAGAGCTGGCAAAATATCGTGTCGTGCATGTCGTGCTGTGGAATACAATTACAAACCACTAGTTTAGTAACCGAACCACTAAATTTTTTGTTAAACTCATTAAGACCCGTTATCAATTTTGTAAACTTATAAAATCTTATAAAAATAGAGCAACACAAGAGACACATAAATTATTTATAAAGTCGAGATATCTTTTTCTTCTTACTAATTGAGAGTTGAAGTTGGCATGAAAATTGAGAAAAACAATATAATGAATTAGAGAGATGCACTAGGATTATAACAGATTAACACGAAAGCAAACCATTAAAAATCGTGTACTTATCGCAACAAACGAATATACCTGAAATCAAATCCTTATAATTTGTGTTTGTGTTGTATTGTCGTGTTTTCGTTAAAATCGAGATATCTTTTTCTTCTAATTAAGAGTTGAAATTGGTGTGAAAATTGAGAAAAATAATATAATGAATCTATTATAAGTAACAAATGAACATGAAAGCAAACCATTAAAAATATATACTTGAAATTAAATCTTTATAATTTGTGTTCGTGTCGTATTATCTTATCGTGTGGTAAACAATTTTGCATTTTGCCGAGTCTAGTTAAAAATACGTCATACGTGTAATCTGGTACCCTATTGGCCAAAACCACTGGCCAACAAGACCAAACTATACTCAACCAATCACATGCAGCTGAACACGTAACACAAAAAAAAAACTTAAGTCTCGCAAATTGACCAATCTGGGTCAACCAGGGTTCGAACCTCGAAAATTTATATAAAATCATCAAAACTAGTTTGTGTTCTAAAGCATTCCTGGTTGTTGAGAGCTATGGCGAAAGTGAGGCCAATTCAAGTTTGGATATTTACAGTGGTGGTGATCTCGGCATTGGTATCGATCTCCGAGTGTGCGAAGAAGCCAGTGACTGTGGCGAGGAAGGAAGACATTCCTTTCATCAAATGCCAGGTCTGTGAGAAGCTCGCAGCTCAGTTGCACCACCAAGTTGAGAAGAAGAGAGCTGAGGTCGAACCCAAGAAGGTAACTTTATCATCTGGGTTTTGTTCTATTGGCTTTGTTTGACGAGTTGAGTAATGGGTTGTGGAATTTGATTGTGGGTGTTTGTTTGTTTTTTTTTTGGAGGTAGATCTCGGAGTATCAGATTATTGAGATTACGGAGAATGTTTGTAATCTGAAGAAGGCGGAGGCGGATTGGATTTTGCTGATTGACATAGTTGAACAAGGAGATAAGTTGCAGGTAAGAATTTGTGCTTCATTGCTTTGGATCTTGTGGACTGAAAGTTTAGAGATTGTGTTTTTGTCAACAGAAATAATGGATTGCTGGTATTTTGATGGTGTTTTGTGTCTTCAAAGCATATGTTTTTTTTTTTCAGTGTTGAACTGTTGATGGTTTGTATTTTTAAGTCTTATAGGCTAAAGTATAGATATTTGGTTGCTCAATGTCCTGACATGATCATTGATACTTTTCAGCTGGTGGAACAAGAATCTGAAGGACAATGCAATTCCGAAT